>NC_081427.1:57652467-57754967 GCF_949786415.1 Peromyscus eremicus
CTTGGCCTCTCGGGCTCACAAGAATCAGGTCTTCTGGGAAGTGTAGCATAATTGATTGGGGTGATCTCACAGAAAGAGAAAAAGTCGTTTCCATTATGCCGAGCGGCTCTCCTGTGACTGACAGACTTCCACAAAGTTAGGTGGTATATATGGAACCGGGGAGACAGACCACTCCCATCATAAAGCAGTTTGCCTTTCTTGGAGCCTCGGAGGTGACTCAGAAGCTCTGTTGCTCTTGTTAACTGCTTCATTATGCTTGGGGTCTACAAAATAAAGTGACCACCAAAAAGTAAACTTCAATCATTTGATTTACACAAGAGGAACAAGATGACCTTACAAATACGAACCGTGTACTTAAACGCCCGTCTCACTAGGCAGCTTTACTTGCTCTGTGCCTGCGCCATCAGTCAACCTTCCTTCAAGTACACACACTCTTTTTTGTAGAAATCGGTTCACCAGCTCGATAAGGACTCATTCTTTTAAATGTGTCTTTGTGCATCTTTATTTTGATCCACTAAATGCTGCATTTATCTTATCCTCGTAGATTAAATCTTATTTCTAGTTTCTCTGGTAATATTTTAATTTTAATGTATCCCTAAGTTTGGTAGCAGTATTTGTAGTATTTTCTGTCACAAGAGTTAAGGTGAAATAATGTGCTCTCTTTCTCTCTCTTAATTTTCGAGACGGCGTTTCTCTGTGTGGCCCTGGCTGTCCTCCAACTCACAAATCCACCTGCTTCTGCCCCCACCCCCAGAGCTGAGAGTAAAGACTGTGAAGAAACTATGCCCACCTAATACGTTCTTTTAAAAAGTAAAACGTGAAAGGGTGGGATTTTTTAAAAAATGTTTCCAGTATACTTGTGTGGGGGGAGGATTCTTGCCATGCTATACTGGAGCTAGAACCCAGGGTCTCATTTGCTAAACAAGTACTTTACTACTGAGTTACAGTACCAGAGCCTTAGACTGTAATCTTCCTTGAAAATTAAGTCTTTGCAGATATAATTCATCAGTTACGATGAGGTCAAACCTCACTGAAATACTGCTGCTAATCTAAGAAGAGATATGCAAGAAGTCGACCACACAGAAGGCAAGAGGAGGAACTTACACATTACTGGCCACACCAGAGGCTAGAAAAGTCAAGCAAAGATTCTCTCAAGTATCCAAAGGATCATGAGACTGCTGACACCTGATTTTGGACTTAGCTCTAGACGTGTGACTAAATTCTAGTTGCTTTTAAGCACCACTGTGGTGATTTTATCATGACAGACCCTGCAGCTCATGCAGATGCTAACATAAACTCAGTATCTCTTCTTACAGAAACACTTGCAGAGCACTAACATTTTAAAGGGCTTAAATTCAAATGATCTGTGGTTCCTAGTAAGGCAGAACCAAAAATGTGCAAGCCTTGGACCTCTCCATTGTCTTCTCCACCTACCTTTCTCCCACCCACCTACCCACCCACAGTAACCTCCAGTGAGGTCTACAACGTGCAGACATTACTCAACCATGTATGTTGCCTTTCCAAAACAAAACTGCTGTTGATTTTTTCCCTACTTTATGACTTTATGGACAGAAAATTTATTCTTACATGGATCTTAGGTTTTCTTTCCTCATTGTGAATTTTCATTTTTTTCACTTAAAAGAGGCACTTTACAGTTTCTCTTCAATATATCTAAATCGTCACTATTTTTACCTTTTGAGGCCTACAGCCTTAGGACCATTGTTAAATAAGTGCTACCTGAACGCAAACTCGTGTGATACTGATTACTGAAATGACCACCGAGTAAGAGGCAGATAGTACATTATAGTGTAGACTCTCTAGAGAGGGATGACTTGTATCCTCTCTGCAAGGCAAGAGGGACAAGCACATCAGAAGATTCCTCACTCTACCTGAATGGCACACAATTAAAAACTCACAAATTGTTTATTTCTGGAATTTCATTTAGTATTTCCAACAGCAGTTTACAGCAGGTAACTGAAGCCATGGACAGTAGGACTGGATATACGGAGGGCTGCCATGTGCCAAGCTGTGGGCTAGGAACAAAACAACCCCAATCTCTTCTTTCAGGGCGACTGAAATACAGTTTCATGTAATCCATTGTAAAAGGCCTTTAAAGCCAGTCTTGACCTATAACAAAGACCTATAGTAGGTATCTTAAGTGACTATATGGTGGTCTTTTATTGTTTGTTGTTGAGACAAGGGCTTCTATGGACCTTAGAATTTGAGAAGTAGGGCCTTGAACTTAACAGTTCTCCTTCCTCAGCCTCCCAGATGCTGAGATCGTAAGTCTGTACCACCTTGTCCTTGTGTTTCACTCACTGGATACAACATGCTTTATTCAAGCAGTATCTTATGGTCTATCTCCCTTAGATAAAAATCTTCAGATGGCCAAGCAGAGTGGCTAGGCCTATCTATTGTAGAGGGGCATAATATAGGCCTTACTTGGCATTTGTTTGATTCTTCATAAGATACAACAGTCTTTAAAGAGTCTAGAATTAGACTTGAAATTTGAACCCTGGTTCTATTTTAAAGTTACTTAGCCATTTAGTACCTCCATTTCCCCACTAAAGCAAAACTTATTTCTTTTCTACCATTCTGTCCCTATTTAAACGTCTACAACCGTATTTAGAAGACAGTTGGTGCTACTATTACTATTTCACGTCACTTAGCTCTACTTTTTGTGTATGTCTTCTTACCTCCCTCCCATTCTACAATGGAACGCTGAGCTCTGACTAGCTTTTTATTTATCACACAGATGGTATTTTCCAATTTGCCATTTATCTTTCCACTTTGTTTTCTTCCCCCATAATTTTATTATGTTTACAGAGTCTAATCTAGCAATCTTTTTTTTTTTTTTTTTTTTTTGGTTTTTCGAGACAGGGTTTCTCTGTGTAGCTTTGCGCTTCTCCTAGAACTCACTTGGTAGCCCAGGCTGGCCTTGAACTCACAGAGATCCGCCTGGCTCTGCCTCCCGAGTGCTGGGATTAAAGACGTGCACCACCACCGCCCGGCTTTTTTTTTTTTTTTTAAAGATTTATTTATTTATTAATACATACAGTGTTCTGTCTGCATGTATCCTTGCAGGCCAGAAGAGGGCACCAGATCACATTACAGGTGGTTGTGAGCCACCATGTGGTTGCTGGGAATTGAACTCAGGACCTTTGGAAGAACAGTCAGTGCTCTTAACCACTGAGCAATCTTATTTTTATGGCAGATAGATATGTACGTGGGTAATATAGAGCCTCAAAACATATAATTATTTTAATGGTTCCATGAAGACAATGAACAACTTTGTTGTAGTTTTATAGGAGAAACTTCTATAAGTTAAGTAGTAATTGCTAGATAGAATTTTCGAAGAATGTTACTGGCAATTAAGGAAACGTAATAGAATCCTTTCTCCTTAAAGTTATTTCTGAAACAGCGTCTTGTATAAGCCAGGCTGGCCTCACTATGAAGCTGAGAATGACCTGAACTTCTGATCCTCCTGCCTCCACTTCCCAAGTGCTGAGGCTGCATGCATCACCACACATGGCTCATGTGGTGCTGGCGGTGCAGGGTTTCATGAGTACTAAGTAAGCACTCTACCAACCGAGTTACAACCCCAGGCACCTAAAGTAGTTCTGAAGAAAAAAACTGAAGCTGCTACCTTCCAAGTGTGAGGCATGGAACACACCCCACAGCTCTGGGACAGGAGTTTCTCCACAAGCAAATGACCACAAAGCTCCTAGTTTAGGATCTCTCTTGATCAAAACATGCTCTGTAACCAATTGGTATCCATGGCCTGTGAGATCATATCTAGATTTCACATAGTATGAAAAACTTGGCTGACATCCCAAACAGATACACAAGGATCACAAGGTAAACACAGAGTGGGCTCTTAAATGTGCTGCTGCCCAGTTCTTATTCAGGCTGGCAAATGTCAAACTAGAAAACAAACCATGTTTAATACTAAAATCTGCTCTATTCCACCCACTCCCCTCAATCAAATCTCAACCTCCCCCTCTTCCTCCTCCCCACCCCCTCAGGTTTTTAGACAGGGTATGACTATATAGCCTAGGTTAGCCTGGAGCTTGCTAGATCACAGTCCACAGTGTTTTGGAACCCACATCCTCCTGCCTTGGCCTCCGGAGGGTGAAATTACAAGTCACCATGCCTAGCAGTCTTTTATTGTGTTTACCTACCTACGAATGCTGCATCTTCCCAGCTCTTTTCAGTTCTCCATTTTAATTACAACCTAAATTTATCATCCTTTGTTGACTTTCTTGAACCCTTGATCTGGTCATTAATATGACTTTGCCAAAAACATCAACACCTGTGCTCTTTGCAAAGCATCACCCCTAAGTTTATATAAAGCTACCATTAACTGTGGTATGATTCAACTGCTGTTAGTTCACATTTACAACTAACCTGAATTTAATTTTCTAACACAGTTATCAATCACTTTCACGAGAAGTGGATCTTTATTTTCTTAATATAAGTATTAGTTTTATTTATTAGTCATTCTGATCAACCGTATTACAAACCACACAGATGATGAGCATTAGAGACCTAGCATTCAGTAACTGACATAACAAAACTGTGCCTGCTTAAACAAAGACGTACATAATAGATACAGATAAATTTCTGGACCCTAGAAAAGACTTTTGGTAAAACATCAGACTAACATCCCAAAAAGTTTTCTAAAGGAATTATTAAAGGTAGGTGTGGTGCCTCTCACCTATAATTCCACTTCAGAAGGCTGAGGCAACAGGATTCAAAGTTCCTAGCTAGACTGCATGACCAACACAGCAAGTTTCAGGCCAGTCGGAGCTACATAGAGAGATCCCATCTTGGAAATAATAAAATCTAAAAATACATGATAGAGTAAGAACCAGAGAAAGTTTTATGTCCTCTCTCATAATTCATATCCACACCTGCATTCAGTCTTTCCTCATCCCGTTAGCCTTTCTTGTTCTTTTCTTCATGCTATACTGTATCCACATGTACCTTTGTTTACATATATAGACTATATATATATATATATATATATATATATATATATATATATGCTGAACTCTCCATGAAAGAACATATCCTTCTGAGATTTTTATGGCCTCTCTTAATATTATACATTCTAAGTCCATCCATTTTCCTGCAAATTTTTTGAATTTCATTTTCTTTTAAAGCTGAACAGGATATAGCATATTTTGGTTTTGTTGGTAGATGAGTCCATAAAATATATTTGATAACAGACATGCAAATTTTAATATGAAGCTCCACAGTTACCATTTCAAATCACCTTTCTAACTGGGTATAGTTCACTGTGTTGTATAGATTTGGGGTTTGTTTAGTTTTGGTGTGTGATGTTTTTACTGATAAGTAAGTTTTTTTTAAAAAAAAAAAAAAGCATAAAAAACAAAACTAAGTTTATAGGTAAACCATTTTCCTGTTGTTG
Source organism: Peromyscus eremicus (assembly GCF_949786415.1). Taxonomy (NCBI): domain Eukaryota; kingdom Metazoa; phylum Chordata; class Mammalia; order Rodentia; family Cricetidae; genus Peromyscus; species Peromyscus eremicus. The sequence continues at coordinate 57,657,902 of NC_081427.1, forward strand.
CAGGCACTCCCGAAAAGCTTATGAGAAAACTAGGGAAAAGGTAAGGTGGCCCCATAGCCCCCATGCCTGGACCACAGACACCATCACACTATAGGTGTCAGACTTCAGGAACAAAGCTTTGGCTTGAAAAAAACAAGCAGCTGAAACGACAGCAGCCTATGGAGCGACTTTGGCAAAAGTGCATTTCTGTGCACTTCTAAAGTATTAGCAATGGAGGTGCTTTACAGGGCAGGAATTTTAGGGTAAAGCACAGTACTCATCAAGCCAGTTATCTGTGAAGGCATTTATCAACACTGCTACTCAGGTCAGATGCAAGTGACACCAACAAAGGGTCAGAGGTTCACTTCTAACCCTTGACAGCATCTCAGTTGATCTGGGGAAGCTGCTTGATGTCTGCAGGTCTTGGCTTCATCATTTATAAAGAGGGTTGAACTAAATGACACCTATCATATGCTACAGTTCAAAAAGTGAAAAAAGAAGAAACATATCTTCAATTCATTTTATTAACAAAGGAAATTAAATTATCAGCACAGACTGATAATTTCCACCTATTTACAAGGCTGATAAAATATTCTAAAGCTGGTCCAAAAATGCTTATAAGTAGGCTTGCTCAGGCCAATAAACCTGCTCTCGAAGTTTAATTATCAATTTCTTTTCTCTTCAATGATGAATCTTTCCTCTTTAGGTCTCAAAAGTTGCTGTAAAATCTCGAATTTCTTTGTAAAGCACGATATAATTCATCCCAGTCTGGTGTTTCATCAACGTAACAGTTCTAATTGCCTTATTATCTGCTCTGGTGCAGTAGTAAAGCCCCTCAACATTTCATTTACCTTACAACAAGGAAACCCCATATATCTCAGCCTAAAGGAGATTACCTCCACCTCGTAGATGAGCAGAGGCATGAAGACTTAAAGCTCTCTGGAAAGCCAATACAATCTATCACTATTTAACTGTTTGTCAATGTTTATGCCTATCTCAACTCACATTTAATGGAGCTTTTGATTGTTATTCTCCACTATAAAATTCTAATGGCAGCTAAATGTCACTAATTCTCTTCTGAGTTTAACATGTACATTGCAATGTTACTTGGGAGACAAAATGATTTGGTAGAAGATATATGGGCTTTGGAGTCATAAGACTAATTTGCATGGGTTCAAATCCTAGATGTGACTTTTTTTTTTATGATTTATTTATTTATTATGTATACAGTACTCTGCCTGCATGTGTTCCTGCAGGCCAGAAGAGGGCACCAGATCTCATTACAAGTGGTTGTGAGCCACCATGTGGTTGCTGGGAATTGAACTCAGGACCTTTGGAAGAGCAGTCGATGCTCTCAACCACTGAGCCATCTCTCCAGCCCCTAGATGTGACTTTTTTATCTATGTGGTTTTAAGTTCGTTACTTGCCTCTCTAAACCTAGTTCCTACATAAAACAGAAAGGCCATTATATAACACAGGAATGAATATAATTACAGGTATATTTACTGATCCAATGCTGTACACACGATAACTATTCAGTATATTTTAGTAATGCCCTCCTTTACCCATTAGTGCCCACTTGACTGGCTTCTGTGTTAAATCGGCCAGTTGACTGCTCAGTTCAGCCTCTGGTAATAACCTGTGAAATCTACTTGGTGAGCTGCCAATACAACTGGCTCTTTTTGTTTGGTTTTAGGGTTTTTGTTTTGTTGTTGTTTGTTTGTTTTGTTTTTTGAGACAGGTATTTACTACATAGCCCTTTCAGGCTGGCTTTATTCTCATCATGGAGTCTGGAGTGGCCTTAAATTCACTACAATTCTCTGGTTTCGGACTTCCATTGTTTGACAGGAAGAGAACAGAATAGTTAGTATCTGAAAAACCAGAGAGCACCATATATAGAAAAAAATATTCCATCAAATTTTGTTTCAATTTTATACATGGGTCTGCATCAGTGTTCTTTGTCATGATACAAAATAAAACGTATTTCTTACTCTGGTTTAGCTCAAAATAGTTTGAAATATGTTGCTCTACTGAAGACAGTTATCTTTGGCTCTTCCTGCCAATGCTCACTACTACTGAGCCTTTAAAATTCAGTGTTTCAAATTCCAGATGCGCCCTACACTGTTCCTCCACATAAACAGTTAATAGAAACTGGAGGCTAACCGTGTTTTATGTGGCCACTTCTCTTCTTTTTCCTTCATTTGAACCACAGTAGCAAGTAAAAGACTCCTTAAGCGGGGAGGGAACCCACGGAAAAAGCAAAAGAAAATACTAAAGGATTTCACAACTAGAAACCTAGTCACCTAAACAATACAAGACAAAAATCTACAAAGTATTCCACAAGCTACAACTGTTTCAGTAAATATACTGACCTATAGAAAAAAGATGTTGCTTTACTAAACACATATTAAATTGGGGATTGGGTTAGGTCTATTAGGAAAAGCTTTCCCCCAAATCATGTGTGTGTGAAAATCTAGAATGAGCTGAGAAGATGGTATTCAAGATACCAACATGGTGAGTGAGACTGATAATTAGTTATATCCAATTTCTCTCCTCCTCCTCTGAGTCTTGCTATATGGCCCTTGAACACACAACACTCAGTCCAAGCTGGCCTTGAATTCTTCAACTTCCTGAATGTTGAATGCTAGGATTCCAGGGTTATACCACCGAGCTCAGCTTTTGGCTCACAAAGAATGCACTCCTTAACTGTTAGACTTATGGGTTTCTCTAAATGGGCTCCTAGAAACCCAATGTTACAATTATTTTCTACAACCAATGACCTCATGGCAAGTTTCATCCCTTACAAATCTGTTAGAGTAAAAAAATGGTATATCCAGGATACCATGTCACTCAGGAGTGCTGCCCTCCGGGCTCTACCACTTTCAGCCTTTAAGCAAATCGTAAACTCAATTTCTTCACTACAATTATTTTATATAAGTAATCACAATGGATGAAGGCAGAACAGGTATTACTAACACTGTGGTTCCAATAGCTGTGTATGCTGCCAAAACAAAAGAAGCAGGAGATGGTGAGAAAATTTAGATGCAGAAAACACTGGTATTCAATAAATAATTTATACGAGTGATACACGGCTAACTTTTCTGAGTTGTTCTCATCACTTGGTTTCAAAATAGTATGGTATACATTACTTATTTGTAATTCAAAGCAAAGCTACATACATAGTTGCAAATTTGAATACTGGTTTTCTACTGAAGTTAATTCTGGGTCACAAATGTAGTTTAATTCTAAAGCACTGTACTATAGCTAACAATCGCCAATTTCACAGTTGTAGCCACAAAATAGGGAAGATGCCATTCTGAGTCTTCACAATAAATACAAACCTGGAATAGGACAGGACATATCATGGTATGTGTTAAACAGCCGGCATGAAAGGCCTATCAAGTGAAAAATGATGCTGGTGTGGGGGAGGGTCACTGCTGGCAAAAACGGAACAAGAAAGCTCTGGTGAACGGCAGTCAGCACTCAGCACAGTGTCTGCCACAAGTAGATGGGCAAGAACCAGAGGCTGAAAGAAATCCAGCGACGCAAGCTCCAGGCAAGCGCCAGGCTCCGGGAACGCATCACCGCCTGGACGGCAGTGAGATTAGCAGCCAGTGGGGAGGCACTAGCTCTCACCTCACTGCTCCCCCACCCAAACTGTTCCAAATTGTTCTCTTGGACAATAATTTTCCCTTGGGAAGACAGACAGATTTTTCAAGGGCTGTGGTAGATGCTTAACTCTGTAAGAAAGAGGAGCTTCTGTACACTTGCTGCTGAGGAAAGGATTAACTTTCGACGTCTTCAAATGTACTGATTACCTCTGCTCCTGCAGTAGCACACTCCATTCAAAGAGCAAAGCATTTTCACTCATTTGGTTCCCAACAGGGCATTTCAGCCTTTAGACACACTTCAAACTTGCTACTTGTCTTAGGGTTTCTATTGCTGTGAAAAAGCACCATGACCATGACAACTCAAATAAAGGAAAACATTTAATTGGGGCTGGCTTACAATTCAGGTTTAATCCACTGTCATCATGGTGGGAAGCATGGCGGCATGTAGGCAGACATGGTGCTGGAGAGGTAGCTGGGAGTTCTACTGGCTTGGGCATCTGATACTCAAAGCTCACCTCCAATGACATACTTCCTCCAACAATGTCACACCTCCTCCAATAAGGCCACACCTCCTAATAGTGTCACCCCTATGAGCCTAAGGAGCTATTTTCATTCAAACCACCATACTACTCAAGACATGTTTCACTGAACTGGGTGTGGTAGCTCACACCTCTAATCTCAGCGAACAAAAAGCTCAAACAAGAGAGTAACTGAGATTCCAAGGTCAGCATGGGCTACACAGTGAGTTTCCAAATTAGCCCAGGCTATAAAATGATACCTCAAAATTATTTAAAAACAAACAAAAAATGTATTTCACTGTTTCGATTATTTCTGAATTATAAAACTGTAGCCAAGCAGGCCATTAAACTGAAGAATTTGATTATTAAATATAGAAAAATAATTTTTTAACATGTATAGGATGTATCTATTCTGAAATAGTGACTGTTACAATTCTATACATTTGATTCTAATCAAAAGATTAATCTTAATCAAAATTTTAAACAAATTCAAGCCCCATACTAACTTCAATGTTTACTTACTACTTTAATTAAGTCAAATGCTAGGGCAGAGATGTAACTCACATGGAAGAGTGCTTGCCAACGTTCTCACGAAGCCCTGGCCTTGAACGCTAACACTGCATAAACCAGGCATGTGGCACAGGCCTAGAACCTCAGCTCTTGTTAAACAGCAGGAGGACCAGAAGTTCAAGGTCATCCTGCACTAACAATCAAGTTCCAGACCAGCCTAGACTACACCTCCCACCTTTTCATGAGACCTTGTCTCAAAAAATAAAAAGTCAAATTATGACTATGGCTAAATCTTTCAGTTGTTAACTTGGTGGTCACAATAACATAAACTGAACAAGGCAGTCTCGCATAAACACTTTCTTCATTTTTAGGTTTTGGCTGAGATTTTTTTTTTCCTTTTCTGTGTGTACTGGTTTTGAATACACATAAGAAACAACAGAGAAGTATTCTGTATACGGAGCTTTCATTTCTTGTACAATGTTACTAAAAATGTACCACTTGGTCATAGACAGATTAGGTACTATGACTTTTACTTAAGAATACTGACCCCCTCATCCTGGCGGCGAGGTTGACAAGCTGGAACTGATGGTGGGTGGAGAATGAAGGAGACCTACTGCTTCCAGAAAGCTGACCTGGGTTACATTCAGTGTAGACTGGAACAGGAAATCAAGACTAATCATCCTGATTCAGGAGGAGAGAAAAACCCAATTACAATCTTAAAGAAATCACCAGCAATGAAGTCTTGACATCAAGCTTTGCACACACCACGTTCGTGCAACTTTGAGCAAGACAATGACCATGATGTGAAAAGTACAGAAACAGACTGGGAGCCAACTCTACTGGCTGAAGAAGAGAAAGTCTCACAAGCCAAACTTAAAAAAGAAATGGAGTTTTAAAGGGGGACTCTAGTGAACAAAGATCAGTTCCAAAGTGATTTAACAAGATGTCTTCTAAATGCTTGATGCCTAGAGGTATAAGCTAGTAAGGGAGGTGAAGGTTGTCCTCGAGAGACAGGTCTGTGATGCTTTTCACAGGAGTAACAAGTAAGGGCAGACATCATATAAATAAAAGTCAGTCAAAAGGATGGAGTGAGACTAAAGAGATTTAAATACTAAAAAAAAAAAAAATCAAAGCCCCCAAATGTTTAGTAAAATCTAAATTTATTCAAATTACATTATTATTTAATCCAGACAATATATTTATCATTTACTTATATAGTAAGCTTCTTCAAGACATAATTGTTTTTAAAATTAAGCAGATTCTTTGTTGTTAACTTTTTAAAATTAACTGATTTGGTATGTGATGCACGGATGTATGCCTATAGCATGCATGTGATGGTAAGGGGACAGACAACTTCTGAGTGTCTGTCTCCCCTTCCACCCACACAAGGCTCCAGTGATGAACAACAGGCTCAACAATGAGTCCTTTACCTGCTGAGGCATCTTGCTGGTCCCAGTTTTCTAAATTCTGGATTTGGAATTATTATGAAAACATAAAACATCTATTTTAAAACTCTATAAAAATAATACACACAAATAAAGATTCAAGACAGTATTCTAACTCATAGAGAATTGGCTTAAAGGTCACTTACAGTATTTTTAAGAAAATTATATTTTTAAAACGCTCTTCATATACATATATATTAATGGGCCTATTTTTTTCAATTATTTGATTCATTTCTGGGGAAAATCAATTACTTAAAATTTCATATAGGTCTGAAAAACATTGAAAAAAAAACTATGGCCTTACTATGGTAATTTTTTTAAGCAAATCTAAGAATCATTACTTTCACTACATGTAGTATTCTCTCTATTAGAGAAAAACAAACAAACCTGCCTTGATTCCTCATGTAACTTCTACACAAAACTTAAAGCAATCAAAAAGCACCAAGAACATCAAGAGCACACAGATTCTAAACTTAGAGCAGGTAGCAGTCTTGCAAGTATTCTGGAAGACACACAGGACCTAAGACCCAGACACAGCTAGCGGCTCTCACAGTTCACTGATGTACCAAAGGCTTAGGAAATGAATATGAAAGTGCTAGTCATTCTCTAAAAGGCTAATGCCTATTAACAGCTTAAAACAGGGCACAGTAGGGGGTTAATGTGTTGTTGTCTGAATCACTTTCATCAGTTTAAGTACCTATTAGTCCTTATTAGCTATGTGCTAGCAAGGTGCTATTGGTCTTTTAAAGTTTTATCTGCTGCTCCTTATTCTATTTGGCCAGAAAGATACTTTGACAATCATGTTTGAAACATGAACTCATGAAGTTTTTAGGTCTGTATATTTAAATTTCTGCATTTTACCTTGTATTTCAAAGTGCTCTTTCCTTTCAGGATTATATTCAGAAGTAAGGTAATTTATTTGGTATGCCTGAATGTCTAATTAGTTTTTATGATTTTTGCTGTCATTTATTTTTTGAAATGAGTTCTCACTATTTCCCAGGCTGCTCTTGAACTCCTGGGCTCATGTGTCTTTTTTGGCTTTGTATTCCAGAAGTTGGGATTATAGGCCACCACTATGCCTGGCTTGGTACTCTCTAAAATTTACTCAAAGGGAAAAAATAAAATGAATCTTCTAGTAACTAAAAGGAATGCACATGTAAATTCTCCCAAGTATGATCACTAGTATTTAATGGTTCATTTATTTTCAAATATAACAAATGGTTAATTTTTGGATATCACAATTCATTGTTTAAAAATTGAAGTTCAAGGCTAGGAATATAATTCATAATTACTGATTGTCTGGCATGCAGAAAATCCCTGCATTTGATCCCCACCACCACAAAAATACAAAACAATAAAGCAGAAAAATAACTTAGGGTCTGCTGAACTCACAAGCTTCAAGGTCTAAATTTGGAGGAAAATCTAGGACTCTAGCTCTGTCTGTAATTAGCTGGGCAGTCCCTAGTGGCAAGCACGCTATGGAGAGAGGGGGAACTGGAACATGGCAGTGGCAAGTGAGAGAGAGGCCTGAGATCTGCTTGCTGTTGTGGCCGAGAAGGGTCGAAGGTCTGCCTCGGAACCTGGCCACAGGATGTCCCTGGCTCTGGGCAACAATGAAGGCCGGAGATGAGGAAAGGTTTCACTGTCTGGATTGGACCTCTTCAAAGGCCCGCAACGCCACGGGAGGCCATGTTAGTGTCAGTGGTCTATGCCGCTTGCTGCCCCAGGCCTTGATTAAACCTGAAACCCATGTAGACATATGTAGGCTGTACCTTTGCCTGACGCTTTGGTGATGTCCTCAGGCCTTGCTGCCTCTAGCGCTATGCGGATGTGACATAGGTAACCACCCCAGGCCATGTCGAAGCTCCTGGCCATGCAGCCACTGAAGGCCATGAGTGAGTCAGTGGTCCTGATACAGTCAACAGCCATGTCGATGACTATAGCCCATGTTACCACCGAAGCCCACACAGTTGCACGTGGTCTGGGCTGACACAGAAGCCATGTTAATGTCAGTGTGTGTGTGTGTGTGTGTGTGTGTGTGTGTGTGTGTGTGTTTGCAGAAGAGCTGGTCCCGCCTCTTACACTGTGGTGCAGGCTGTGGCATTGGCGAGGTAGAGCTGGCTCTACCTCAGTCAATGACTTCTGGCATGGATGCAGGTGGAGAAAGCCTTAGGGGGCTGGCCAGTAGGAATCTGACCCTGCTCCAGTGAATATATGGAGAACACAAAAATGGACTATTTTTTCCCTTGGGGGAGGCAGAGATCAAGGGTGGGGGAGACAGACATGGGAAGACTGGGAAGTGAGTGTGATCTGGGTGCATTATGTTAGATTCCCAAATAATAAAAAATTTTAAAATAATGATGATGATGCCGGGCAGTGGTGGTGCACGCCTTTAATCCCAGCACTCGGGAGGCAGAGCCAGGCGGATCTCTGTGAGTTCGAGGCCAGCCTGGGCTACCAAGTGAGTTCCAGGAAAGGCGCAAAGCTGCACAGAGAAACCCTGTCTCGAAAAACCAAAAAAAAAAAAAAAAAAAAAAAAAATGATGATGATAATGAAAGAGAAGTCCCCAAAGATGTCCTTCTTAACAAGTAAAAAATAACTAAAACTTATTTAGTAATATACAAATGGTAGTTATAGAACAAAAGAAGATAATAATAAGCATAAGACTAAAAAATAGTTATTTCAGGTAGGGGAGTAACACAAAATTAGTTTTTATTTCTGTTCTCATTTTAAGTGATGGGTTTGTGTTATTAATATTGCTAAATAATATGGTTCAATTTAACAAAAAAATTCCAAACTTCCTGTTTTTCATATTTCTCAAGAGTCACTGCTATTCACTACAAATGAAAATTCTGTTTCAAGCCCATGAGAGGGCTCAGTGGGTGAGGGAGCTTGCTGCCAAGCCTGATGACCAAAGTTCCAGGCCTGAAGCCCATAAGTTGGAAGGAGAGAACTGACCCTTGAAAGATGTCCCCTGATCTGTGCACCATGTCATGTGCACATGCACATACACACACACACACACACACACACACACACACTAAATTAAAAAAAATTAAATTCTCTAATTTGAGTAAGAATGCATATTGGGTCAGGTGGTGGTGGCCCACACCTTTAATCCCAGCACTTGGGAGGCAGAGGCATGGGGATCTCTGTGAGTTTGAGGCCTGTCTAGTCTACAGAGTGAGTTACAGGACAGCCAGGGCTAAAAAGAGAAACCCTGTCTCGAAAAACTCGAGGCGGGGTGGGGGGGTGGGGAGCATATTGGTTGGCATTACATGGACCTTGGCTTTATACTCAAATCCAACTGTTCCAGAATTGAAACACCTCATATTAAAGAGTACGCTAAAGATACTGTAAACATGAATGATTGTCTTGAGCAATGGGAACTCACAAAATTGTACAATTCTTTTCAGTGTTTTCAGAGGAGCACATGAAGAGAAGTCACACAGGACTTGTAAAATCCAAAATTCCTTGGCTCCTGCTTAAACCTCTATGGTTGGAATCATGAAGGATGAGCTCTGGGTGATGGTTGCTTACTGAACTAGTGCAATGGTTCTCAAACTCTTGAATTTCAAAATACTTTGACATTAAAAAAATTACTGAGGACCACACAGAGGTGTCGTTTATATAAATCTGTTAGTAATGGCTGTATCAGAAACTGAAACAAAAAACTTATGAAATATTTAATATTTTGGCATTCATTTTTAAAATTAGGAAAAATTAAAATGTATTTAATTCACTTGCTGAAAAAAAAAGACTGGGAAGATGGAACAGGTAAGTCCTGGCAGCACAATCATGAGGACCTGAGCTCCCATGCCCAACAGCCACACAGCGTGCAGACCTGTAACCACTGCTAGGAGAGGGGAGGGGAGAGAGGGGAGGGGAGGGAGAGATACCGACAATCACTGGGGTCCACTGGCCAGCCAACTTAGCCAAAAGACAATCTGCTGCGGGTTCCGTGAAACGTCTTTAAGGGAATAAAACAGAGAGTGATAGCGCAGGACATCCGACATTCTGCAAACACATATGCACACAAGGGCAAACACTACATATAAATACATTACACACATAAGTAAATGTGCCATTATGTTAAAACAACCAATTTTATAAAAAGTAACGCTACTTTTCAAAACAAATAGCGAAAATGGTAGCATTTTACATTTTTGGAAATCTGTGTCTAAATTAACAGAAGTAGCTCTATTCTCATATCTGTTTCTGCATTCAGTCTGCTCTAGTATTGCATAGCCCCTGGCAAGCCCACGTACAATCGTGAGCAAGTGTACTTGAAAAGGAGGCTGCAGAGAGAGCCCCATCAGTGACACGCTCGCCATACAAACTGGAGGACCAGAGTTAACCCCAGGACCCAAGTGAAAAAGCTGGGTAGACACAGGGGCTCCCTAGCCAACCCGCATAGACCAACTGGAGAGCCAAGGTCCCAGTCTCAGAAAACTAATGGGATGGTGTCTGAGGAAAACAAACAAGCACATCCTCCTCCCACCCCACACAAAGCATTTAAAAAGGGCAACTATGTCCTAGCATTTCTACACAAATAGCTTCTATTTTATAGAAACACTGAAAGAGGCTTAGGGACTCAAAGGAATCCAGTGAACACAATAAAAATTGCTGGCTTGGTGACGGGCACTGTAAGAAATGGAATATTATTTCTGAAAACTGCAATTCTTTATCACAGAGAAGGGATCTTTCTCTCACTATGTTACTGCCATCTCTCCAGCCCCAATCCTCCTATTCTTATGCTTTACAAACAGCAGTAACAATCTGTAGCAATGGGCACTAAGTCACAGTGACACAGGCATGAGTAGCTGTTATGTGCGACTGCACAGCAGACTGACTAGAGATGGCAATAATACACTGTACATCTCAACAGGCTCACAGGAGGGATGAAGAACCCTGATTGAAAGATTATGCAATATATACATGTATTCAAACAATACTTGATTCACAATTAATATGGACAATTTTTGGTTATCACTTAAAACTTTAAAGGTAACAACCTATGATAATATATTTTAAAATAAGATTTTGAATGCTCCCCAAACAAATGATGTTTGAGGTGATAGATACACCAATTAACATAAGCTGCTAATTATGCATTGAAATACTAAACTGTGCTCCATAGTAGGTATGTCTATTATGTGACAAAAATAAAGATTAAAAAATAATTGTGCTTGTATGCATACATATCATGTGGTTGCATGTACATGCGTGGGTGCATGTGTGTGGAGGTCAGGTTGATGTTTGGTTTTTAAAGACAGGGTTTCTTTGTGTATCCTTGGCTGTCCTAGAACTCATTCTGTAGACCAGGCTGGCCTCGAACTCACAGAAATCCACCTGCTTCTGACCCTGAGCGTTGGGATTAAAGGCGTGCGCCGCCAGCGCTGGGCTTCGACCACATCTGAGACAGCATCTCTCACTGAATCTGTGTACTGGCAGCTATACTGGCTGGCTAGCAAGCCTCCAGGACTCCTGTCTCCACCTCCCTGGCACTGGGTTACAAACACATGTGGAGTGAGTGCCTGCTTTCTGCAGTGATGCTGGAGTCTCACACTTGCACAGCTTGCACAGAAGGGACCTTAGCAACTGAACAATCTCTCTAATTTACAATTTTTTTAAACCTGGGAAGAGTGGGCCTGTTTATGAGGGTTAATTTAGCAACACGCAGGTAAACACAAACATAAATACCCATTCAACTAGATTCAGAGACAGTAGGGACAGAGTTATAACTAATTCCATGCAAACTACAAAATCTTTTTTTTTTTTTTTTTTTTTTTTGGTTTTTTGAGACAGGGTTTCTCTGTGTAGCTTTGCGCCTTTCCTAGAACTCCCTCTGTAGTCCAGGCTGGCTTCAAACTCACAGAGATCCACCTGGCTCTGCCTCCCGAGTGCTGGGATTAAAGGCGTGCACCACCACATAAATTTTTCTATAATAGATTAGCATTTATAACATTGAAACAATGTTCAAGGTTGCTAGTTTTTAAGTAAATCCTTGATGTTAGGTTTTATATCATGCCATCCTGAAGAATGACTATTTAAAGTTAGCTGTTTGTTATAGCCACTGTTTCTCTCTTATTTCTCCATTTCTAAGTCCCCTATGTTTAAGTTATAAAGTAAACAGTTCCAGACTGCTGAGCTTTTTTCTATGTTTCTATGTCATATGAACTTTTTTCTAGTTTCTACCACTTCTTAACCAAGCTGGCAAATTACACACTATTTTATGAATACCATCAGACACTATCTCATTGACTCCTGAAAGTTTGAGAACTGCTCAGCCTTGAAAAAAATTCTTCATGTATTTTAACTTAATACAGAGTCTCAGAATTTAACATTAGATATGAAAATTATACTACTGTATTAAATTTAATTGCACTTCAGTGGACTTACAGTTTCAAAGGTTTTATAGAGTACAGTACTGCACAGTAATTTCAGAGACTATCTTTTTATTAAAAGTGTAACAGCATTATTTAGAAACCAGGAATATTTGCTGTTACATTAATGTTTATTTGCTTCATTATCCTTTACAAAGGTTTCTAATGGACGAGGTTAGAACATGAACACACATATACACAGATGCACATACCAAGAGAACCATAAAGTATTTCTTTGGTGCAAGTGTCTCAACAAGCAAAGAATTTAGTTAAAAACAAAACATTGAGGATCTGTCAATACTATAATCTAGCATTAAAACTATAGGAACAGGACAAGATGGTACAGCAAATAAATGTGCTTGCCAAGGAAGCTTGGACCGGGGTTGGATTCCCGTAACCCTCCTAAAAGTGGAAAGAAAAAAAATGACTTCACAAAGTTGTCCTGACCTCTCCCAACATAAATACATGTACATATACACAATAATAAATTAAAAATTAAAGAAGTATAGGGGCATCTTCTAACACTTACAAATCACAAATGGGTTCTGAAAATTAATGTTCTCTAAAATTCACTCAAACACTTGCCACTACAATAATCTTAAGTCCAAAAAAAAGAATACAAGTGGCCTTGCCTAGAATGTTAATAGCATAGATACAAAGTGTTTGTTCTATTGAAAAGAGAAGGGTTTTGCTGGGATTTGGAACCAGAGAATCACTTCAACAATTAACAGGAAGACACCATTACACAGCCACAGAAAATACTTAAACATGCAAGCTTCACAGTCTTTCCTTCTCCAAGGCCAGTCAAACATTGGCCAAGTAACTAAGAAACAAGATTTTTATCACAATTAAAAAAAAATCAAGTTCTGAGTCCGTCCTGGAATCCATAGGCATTCATTCTTAAGTCTTCTACTTAAGACTTAAACAATGATGGTTTGTTTATGTCCTTCCAAAATTCCTGTGGAAAAAAATTACCAATCAAGTATGAAGAAATGGAGCCTTTAGAAGTTAGTCAGGTATGAAGGTTCTTCTCTTGTAAAGGGATCTCATAAAGAGGCTCACATAGGGCTGAACCCTTCCTTGTCCTTGTCAAAGCACTCAAGGTATCACCTAGATGTCAAAAAGACTCTGGGCCTCCTGTGAAAAATACATTTCTATTATTTGTACATTGCCTACTCTCAGATTTTTTTGTTACAGCAGCACATACCAAGACAGATGTTAATGACAGCAGTAAACATATACTGATCATTTGCTATGTATCAGGTATTTGAGCTAAGTGATTCACATAGTTACCTTATTTAATTTTCTTAATAACAACATGAAAAAATACTACTGTAAATTCCATTTTTCAGCTAGCTTTCAAAGGCTAAGTTACTTTCCTAAGGTCATAGATGTGATATGTAGTGAGTGGAATCTGGGGTTCTGTCTGCTTAACTCCCACAAACAGAAATAACTAGAGCAATTATTATGCAGTCATACCATTGTTTCAGTGGCTTTCAATTACTGATTAGATCAAGTTTAAAAGTGTTACAGGGGAAGCATCATTCATTTGTTCATTGAAAAGAACTTTCACTGAGTACTAACAGGTTTTAACACTGTATCAGATGCTTCAAAGGCAGTAAGAAATTCTGAGAGGTTGCTAAATAAGTGTTCTGTGAATCAGCCACATCCATGACAAAATATCAAGAAAAAAATCAGAGCTCTCTGGTACATAACAGCATCCTAACAAGACACTATGATGTTCTATAAATGTACTGTTAGAAAGGACAAACTAGAATAGAAAGGTCACACACCTAAGCATCTATTAGAATAATTTTGCAACCTTACTACAGAGTTTCAACATTTCTACCAAGTAACATGAAAACACCCACTGTGTGTGTGTGTGTGTGTGTGTGTGTGTGTGTGTGTACAGATACAAACAGGGAGGGGGATGAGCAAGCAAGAGAGAGAGTAAAAGATCCTTCACTTTCCAACCCAATTTGCAGAACATATTCTGTGTTGGGAAAATGATGCTCATGAGCACCTTGGTTTTTCCATTTCCAGCTTGAAGAGACATATGGCTGCAGGGTCCATGGCTCCTGCTTGCCAAGTAGCTGGCAGAAGTAGATGACGAGCTGACCACCTGCATTCCGCTTTGACACCACCTCTGACTACGACTTTGGAGAACTGATTACAAAACTTCCAAAAGCAGCTAGATAAATTCTAAAGTAAGACACCATCCATTCTGGTTAACTTTAACTCCAACAAAGAGGTGTGGTTCAAAGGCACAAAAAGGGAAAAACAAGCTAGAAAGGCTTCCAGGGTCATTTACAAAGCTGTCTTTAACCTTGCCCACACAGTGCCCATCACACTTCCATCCATCATTATTATAAACACAGGAACTGTACCAGAATCCAACGCTTAGCAAGAAAACCCTTTTGTCTACCTAACTATGTATACTTTTCACTTCTTATGCCACTACAATATATATTAAACTAAATAAGGATTTTTACTTACATTGTTTCCAGTTTCTGCTATATAATGTATTATGTATGTATGTAAAGAGACAACACACTCTTGTACCATAAATGTCGGTATATACAAACTTGGGAAGATGGCACAGTTTGAGAACAGTGCTTTATTAAAAAAAAAAAAATCAATATAATGTCCCCACAGGTTCCTGATGTAAAATTCTATAAAAAGGCTTGTAGATTTGTAATTATGGTGTGTCAGCTACATTTAAACAAGAGTGTTAAAAGATTGTTAAAGTTAAGGCAACACAATTGCAGTGTGAATTGTCCCAGTCTCATTCTAATCTACTGGTGTCACTTTCATTTAATCAGAGGAGAACTATAGGGCAATGTCAGTGAGATTTCTAATACTTTAACATTCTTTGTTCACACTGGATTTTAAGCTATTACCAATCTAAAATGGTTACAAAAAGATGTATTTAATAAAGTATTTTTAATCAATTAATTCACCCACCAATGAGCTAGCTATCAGGCATTACTAAAAGTTGGCTTTAAAATCAAAGGTCACCTTCAAAATTAAATGGATTAAAGTTTTTTTTTTCTTGTAGAATTTCTTGAATTTACCACATGTCTAGTAACAAACTTATTTTATAAACACATATCCCACTTGGAAATGTAGAGTAGACAAAAATCACTTAGCTAAAATACCACATCTTGACACACTCTTCAAGAAAATAAATTCAAATTTTCCTCTACTTTAGTGAAAATATTTTCTAAATAACTAGTACAGAAAAAAAAGCTACTATGGCAAGGATTTGTATTTATGTCACACATTTTAAATTAAGTAAGGCCTGATGTATAGAGGTTGACAGCATATAGGTGTACCACCAACAGCCTCCAAATACATTATAGCATAGACAAAATAGAGATCCAGGAGCTAGGTGCACAGATGATCAATCATCTTAGTTTACCTGGATGTCTCCAGTTTTAACAGAGAATGCTCCATATCCTAGGAAACTCCAGTCCAAGAAAATCAGGACAGTTGATGCCACTTAAACATCAATGGACAGAGCCAGATAGATGACAGTAATGTCACAGATCTGTACTGAGGAAGAAAACTAGGAATAGTATTTGGTCATTTCCTACAAGAGTAGCCAGACTAGCTGTGACATACACAGATACCTGTAAATCTAGTAATCTGAGAAAAAAAAAATCTAAATCTTTTAAAAAGAGCCAGCCAGACTGTGCTAGTTAGTTTATTAACTTGATACATTAAAGTCACCACAAAGAGGGACACTCAGCTAAGGAACTGTCTCTGTCAGACTGACCTAATGGCACTTTCTTGATTAATGATTGATATGAGAACACCAAGCCCTGGGCAGTACTACCTCTGGAGAGGTGGTCCTGGGCTGAATATGAGAGCAGACTGCACAAGCCCTGGAAAGCACAGTGGTAAGCAGTCCTCTTCCATGGTCTCTGCTTCAGTTCCTGCCTCCAGGTTCCTGCCTGAGTTCCTGCCTTGGCTTCCCTTAGTGTCGGCCTGTTACCTAGAGGTTAAAGATGAAATAAACCCTGTCCTATTTAAATTACTTTTGGTAGTGGTATTTATCACAACAACAAAAAAGTAAGTAATACACAGATCAAATCTACCAACAATGCCCACTATTGTCCATGTATCACTTAACTGAAATGCTTGGGACCAAGTATGTTTCAAATTTCAGAGTTTTTTCAGATTTTGGAATGTTTGTATAAATTTTACCAGCTGAATGTCCGTAACTCCAAAATCAAAGTGCTCCAAAATCTGAACATGTTCAATGTCACATCAGCACTCAAAAAGTTTTGGATTTCTAAATATTCTGAATTTCAGATTTTCCAGTTAGGGATGGTCAATCTGTACTGAGTCACATGTTAACAAAGTTGATTGCTCAGAAAAATTTCATTTAATTGCCCCTATGTATTGTACATGTCTATTTCCACAGCCTGAATTAATCCTAAAAAGAGAAAAATCTTGCAACTGAGGAGGTGTATTTAAGGCCCCCTCTTCATCAGAGGCTCAGTACCAGGTCAGCCTCACTGCTGTCCAACATTCTTAGTAAACAGACTCTTTCCTGTTCCCAGTGCCTTATTCTCTCCTCTAACTTGTTATTGTTTAGGTAACATTTCTCTGGAAGGAGGGCACCATGAAGCTCTTACTATTTTCCACTTGTGTTGGTTTGAATGAGAATGGTTCCCATGGGTGTACATATCTGAATGTTTGGTCCCTAATCAGTGGAGCGATTTGGGGCCTTGTATGAGGGGATATGTCACTCGGGGTGGGCTTTGAGGTTTCATAGCCCATAACAGGCCCAATCTCTGGCTCTCTCTACCTTCAACTTGAGAATAAGAGTTAAGCCCTCGGCTACTGCTCTAGCACCATTCCTATCTACCTGCTGCCATGCTCCCACCAGGATGGTCACAGATGCACCTCTGAAACTGTAAACAAAGCCCCAGTTAAATGCTTTCTTTTCTAAGTTGCCTTGGTCATGGTGTCTCTTCACAGCAACAGTGACTAAGACACCAGCTAAAGCACTATCAATGAAACTCACTTCTACTTCCACTTAACATACAGGCTGGGTCTCACCCACCAGACGCTTCCACCATTTGCCATCATGATCAGGTGGCCATCTTGTACCACTGCATTATCTCCCTGATGCCAACCACCATCTATTAACTACCTCTTTCCATACTCCCTAACTCTCAATCCTTCTGTCCAGATTTCCTCCTAAATCCCCACACTGGGGACTTCTGAATCACAAGTGCTGCAGCAGATTTTATTAAACTTCACAGTATAATCCATCCAAAATGAACTCTAGGACAGAAACCTAAAATATAAATTCTAGTGGCTCTCAAGTTTGAAAGGAAAAACAAAACGAACTGGGTAATGGATGATGACCTTACACCACTTCTTAAGTTCCTACTTAAATGACGTTTCTCTAGCATATGTATTATAACGCTATAACTACTTAAACTGAATAAACTTATAGAACAGTATACAGACCACAAGGGTGACAACTATTGAGGACATACCAATTAATGGGAAAACACTGTAAACCATTTCCCATGATATCTACTTCAAAGCATTCTCTCACACATTTGGCTAAAGAGAGCACAACTGTGGGCTGAGGGATGGTGTGGATTATTTGTATTCTGGGTTATATACCTCATACTCCCCTCCGTTATCCCAAGTTCTAATGCTCTACCCACAACATCCCAGTTGTAATCAGAAACCTTCTTTCGTTTGCTTGCTCTGCTACTAACTTGAAGTATGACTTTAGATACAATTTAGATTTTGTAAACTTCACTAAACATGTTCCTGGTCAAGAAAACGTTTATCGTGTATCACACCAGCCACTATTTACTTGCCACATCCTGTATCAAACAGCATAGCAGACATTTCTTTTCAATAACTGAATGCAGGGGGATTTAGACTCTACCTTACAAATTCAATAAAAGAGGCACAGTGCAACGTGATGTGTTCCAGAATACATAAATCAATGACAGAATCAAGATTTGAAGTGGAGCCAGGCGGTGGTGGTGCATTGCCTTTAATCCCAGCACTTGGAAGGCAGAGAGACAGGCGGATCTCTGTGAGTTCAGGGCCAGCCTGGTCTACCGAGCGAGATCCAGGACAGCCAAGGCTACACAGAGAAACCCCGTCTCAAAAAAACCCAAAACCAAACCAAAGATTTGAGGTCAGCCACAACTCAGGACCAGCTGTGCACTTTCCTACCACTCATACCATCTCCTGGCTGTCTTCGTAATAAATGCTTCCAAAGTACTGTGTGAAGTACTACAACTCGGGGGCAGTATCTCAAAAAGTGATTTTCCTTCCCAGGTTGTCCTCCCTCTGATGGGAATATCATAAACGGCAGAGAGATGGGTCAATAGGAAAAAGCTATTCCCACTGCAGAATGACCTGCCTCGTAAGGAGGCTGTGCATCTTTTCTCTTGGAATGCTTCACGGTTGGATCACCTTGGATCTAAACAAAAATAGTTCTAACGAACCCCTAAGTATGTACCGGCGGTCGGGAATAGAGGCAAATCACAAGCCTGGCCTACTCATGGGAGGCAGCATCCCACAGCTCTGGGGCGAGCTCCAGGGAAGAAGTTTGCAGAGGTGCTCAAGTTTACGCCCCAGTTCCCCAAGTCTGGGAGTCGGGCACGTCAGAAGAGCACAGGGCTCCGCCACCGTCCCTGCGGGGTGAGGCCCGCGCTCGCAGCGTCCCCTAAACTTGAGCGCTGTCCACCTGAGGCCAGGCCAGGGTGGGCTCCGCCTCCTGCCAGCCAAGTTCAGCGAGCCGCCGCCCGGCGCGCGCAGGCCAAGGCCCTCCAGCCGCAGGCCACCCTCCTCCTCCCGGCCCGCGGGAGCCGAGGGCGGCTCCGAGCCCCGCACACAGGACGGCCGGGCCAGCACCGCGCTCGCCCCGAGCCCCGCACGGAGGGCGGCCGGGCCAGCGCCGAGGGCGGCTCCCGGCCAGCGCCGGCCCAGACTGAGCGCGGCCCCTCGCGTCCCGCCCGCCGAGACCGGGGCGCCGCGCCTGCCTCGGGCCGACCCTCCGCCGGACCTCCCGGGCGGTGAGGAGAGAAGAGCGGCCACGGGCCGCGGCGCCGCGGGCCGTTCCTTACCGCTTCACCACGCCTGTCTTGATCTTGATCTGCCTCACGCGAGGATCGGCCATGGTCCCTAGAGCGCCGCAGGAAGGAGGGGCGGGACTGCGCGGCGCGCCGGCGCAGAAGGGGCGGTGGGGGTGGGCGTGGCGTCGAGGATGCGCGCGTGCGCAACCTGGAGCCCGGCCCTGCCACGCCTCCCTGCCCGAGCCTACAATCCCTGCCTCTAAGTTGCTCCAACAAGTGCTCAAGGTTCCCAGCATCCCCTACCACCAGTTTCTGCCTATCCTCCTTGTGCTTGAACAGCCAGCCCACTTGGTTTGGACACAAGTTGCACTTTTTTTTTTTCCTAGTCTCCACAACCTGAGTTAAGAAACTTTCTGTTCCTGAGCAATTGGGCAGGATTATCTGCTTAATGGACAGTGTGACCCAGAAACTGATATCAAGGATTATTTTGGTTTTCATTGTCTGTTGTCAAATGGAGAACGCTATCTGTATTTGATGAAATAAAATATCATGCAACCAGTCAAAAGAAATCTTTATCCTTTCCCTAAAAGAAATGTTTGTAGGGCCAGGAAGTGGTGGCATGGGAGGCAGAGGCAGGAGGATCTCTGTGAGTTTGAGGCCAGCCAGGTCTACAACAAAGTGAGTTCCAGGACAGCCAGGGCTAAATGGAGAAACTCTGTCTCGAAAAAACAAAAACAAAAAAGTTTGTAGAGTGTGTGTAAGCGTTGCAGCGCGGATGGAAAAGTATTCTGGCAATTGAGAGCCAAGGAATACCACAAAGTCACTGTAAGTATAGCAGCTTATAGCCCTGCTCCAGGAAAAGGTTTCCAAAATGTAACAATTCTGCCCCAGCAGGGGAGGGTTTCCCCAGCAAAGTTGTTACAGTTCTGCTCAGGTCCCCCTCCGAGTGTAGTGGAAGGTTTCCCTTGTGAAAGTGTTACAGTCTTGCTCTGCTCTGCCCAGGCTCCTTCTCTGTGGAAAGACCGTCTTACCCCAAACCTCATTCAAGAGATTTACTGGGAGGGAAGAATCCAGATGACAGGTGGCCCCTGCCAGGGTGGAAAAAAGCAGCAGCAAAATGAGCAGGCACAGGACTTATATAGGGCTTCTTAGGGGTGGAGTTTTCCAGGGTGGAGATTTTCAGGGAATTGGTCAGATCTCAATCCCTGAGATTGGACAAACGCAGATTGGCTAGATTTTATGCTCAAGGATTGGCTGGTTTTCTGCTCAGGGACTGATTGGTTTTCTGCTCAGTTGATCAGGGGCAGATTTGGCTCTGGTTTCAGGGCCAAAGTGTGTTTCTTTCACTGTCCCTTTTTAGCCCTTTGGCTCTAGTTTCAGGGCCAAGATGTGTTTCTTTCACTGGCTCTAGTTCCAGGGCCAAAGTGTGCTTCCTTGGCTCTGGTTCTAGTATCAGGGTGTGTTTCTTTGGCTGGCCCTTTTCCCCTACATTGTGACTTATGTAAAATGTCATGTGCTGTTTGAGCTTGGGAAAAGAGGACTCTGGGGGGCAAGGAAGTTCCTCCTATCCTGCATTTTGGCAAGTTTGTTTAAAGTGTCCAGCAGGACTCCCTGTCCTGAGATATACTGCCCCCCCCCAATCCTGTGACAGGGAGAAAGCAGCACAGCAAACAGCTAAGTGCATTAAAAACATTGCACCTACTTGGCTTAGAAGGTAGTAGCCCTTGCTCCAAGCCTGGTGACCTGAGTTCAATCTGTAGGATTCAAAATAGTGGACTGAAAGAACCAACTTCTTCAAGTTGTCCTCTGACCTCCACAAGTACACCATGGCACACAAAAACACACAGAGGCACACATGCATACTAAATAAATGGTTTTGGTTTTTTTTTTTTTTTCTGCTTTTTCCAGACAGGATTTCTCTGTGTAGCCCTGGCTGTCCTGAAACTCACTCTGTAGACCAGGCTGGCCTTGAACTCATAGAGATCCACCTCCCTCTGCTCCCAAGTGCTGAGATTAAAGGCATATGCCACCACTTCCCAGCCATAAAGGTGATTTTTTAAAATTATTTTTTTAAGTTGCACCCTCGAGAACAGCTAGAAAGCTAAACATTTGGAGCAGAAGTTAATATTGTTTGTCCTACACTTAAAAAATGCCCACAGTGGCAACAAAATAGCAGAAGCCCATCCACAGGAGAATACACTGGACATCTCTCACCCACGAACCCCAGGAGGACTTCTCTTGTCATTTCTGCTGGGTGTTTAAAGTACCCGGGTTGATGATGTTATCTATTTGTCTACTTTTTCTCGCTGCATACTTGATAAGCTCAACCCTTTGAAAATAAAAGTATGGCTACTGTAAATCATTTTTGTATGGAACACCAAACACTACCACTAGCATATCTTAAATAGTTAACATTTTTTTAAGGTGTGTGGTACATAAAATGTGAGTGTGTAAGTCAAGCAACCTATCTTACACATGGAGTTCTACCTTTTCATGAGTACAGGACCCTGGTACTTAACCTCCCTGGAGACCCACAGGAAATAATGCCCACTTTACAGGACAGGTATGTAGTTTGAAGCATCCAGCTCAGCCCCTAAACTCAGCAGACACTCACAACTTTTGACTGCACTAGATTTTCAAAGATATGATTTTCACAGAATGAGGCACCATCAGATCTGCTCTAGATCCTCTTCCTGTTGAAGTACATGCTGCTGCCCCAAGTAATTCAGGCACAGCCTCCCTTGTTTCCTTATTGGTACTGTCCTTGTTACTGTCTTTCACTTGACTGTCCTTACCCTTTCTGTCACTTAATACACTTCTATTCTTCATGGCTGGCTCTGGAACACCCTTCAGTCTTGGTCAGTACAGAACCCTGGGCATAAATCCAGGATCAAAACCCAGCTCCACTGGAAACTCTTCCAGGGCTGACTTCTGCCTGTGCAGCCTTCTGGAAGTATATTGGTAATTTGTAGTACATGTATATTTGTTTGGAAACAGTTTGATTTGAGTTCCTTACAAGGGTTGTGCTCACCCCTTTAGCTGGAGTAGAAGCATCTCTAGAAGAAAGAACCTTCTCTTTCATAAACCTTCCTCCTAAACCTCCTTTTGTGTTGTGCACACAGCGGACGCTAAATTCAATAAATGCTATTCTCGAGCTGGCTGGCACAATGCACTACGATCCCAAGTGACACAGCAGAGCTGTGAAACATAGAGGAGCGGACAAATACACGGCAGCAGAGTCACCAAAGCAAAATACTGTGGAGGAAAATGCAAGCTGCAAACCATGCACCGAAGATGCCCTACTGAGGCCTTTTACTACTGCCCAGGTCCATTCACTCATCACAGTTTCCCTTTTGCCCAGGTTTTCAGACATTCCAAGCTCAGTTTTGTGCTAATTTTCAGGAATTCCTTTTACACACACACACACACACACACACACACACACACACCCCTACTCTTTCTCCCTAACCCTAACTTTGGAGCTGTCCTTAGCCCCTTATCCCTTTTTTTGAGTTCTTGTCTATGCGTTAACTATACATCACTAACTACTGTATGTAATTCAGCAGCTGGAAGACCACTGCTGCTGCTGCTGCACGTGTTCAGTCCCAGGCCCTCCAGGACAGTTTGTGTTTATCTGTGTCTGTGTAGTCTATGTTGTGTGCTTGGGGCTGTAAAGTAACAATGTGGAGCATGACATCACCATTAGCAGTAGAGAATTAGATGAACTTGTCCCAATTTCTTGAGCTCATAGTATTAGTTAAGGATATGTGTTCGGGAGTCAGACCAACCTGGGTCAAGTCCTAACTCATCTTTTCACTAACTATAACTCTGAACAAATTACTTAATGTCCCTTAGTCTGGTGTCTTTATCTGTAAGGTGTAGAAGACGGTAACAATGCCAACCGAATAAGGCTTTCAGAGAGCTTAACTGAGTGCTGGTGTTTATTAAGGCCCATATACAATGTTTGTTGGGTAAGTATCTGGGAAAGAGGTACTAAATAAGGAAGCGTGCACACAATAGCATATGAACATAGAGGTGTGTTATCATTAATGTCAATGAGATCAGACTGAGTTAGTGTTTGATCATTTCATATGACAAAGACCATGTTTAATTTATTCACCATTATATCCCATCACCTAGCTATACTTGGCACATGGTAGGCACTCACGTTGTTTTAGGCCGTTCTTTCTTAGTTTTATTTTTTTCTGACAAGCCATGTTGCCCAGTCTGCCCTTAAACACACTATCCTCCTGCCTCAGCCTTCGAAGTAGAAGAAATTCTAGGCAAGTGCCATCATGCCTGGCAATATACGTTTCTTCAAGAAATAAGTAAGCTGCTGTGAAGAGCTTTTGGGTTTCCATTTAACCATACATCACAGAGATTGCTCATTCCAGTGATGACATTGACAACTGAAACACTCCCCCCACATACACCCACCTTCCTCTCTGCTGGCTCTGGTGAACAGCTACAGAGATGGCTCAGTGGACAAAGTGATGCTGTATGGGCATGAGGACCTGAGCTCAGATGCCTAGAACCCGTGCCAAAGCCAGGCACAGCCGTGTGTACTTACAACTCCAGTGCTGGGATGAGGGAGGGGATGCAGACTGGAGGATCCCCAAAGGACTCGCTGGCCGACCAGCCCAGCCAGAACATTGAACTCTAGGTTCAGTGAGAGAACCTGTCTCAAAAAAATAATGTGGAAAGTAATAGAGGAAGATATCCAGGAGTCAACCTTTGACCTCTATATGTGCATGCACAGGAGAGTGCATCCACACACACTTGCACACATATGTGTGCATATATCACAGAGAAAGAGAGAGAAAAGAGAGGAGAGGAGGGGAGAGGAGAGGCGAGAAGAGGCGAGGAGAGGAGAGAAATGTGTGGAAGAGGCCAGGATTACCCATAAAGCTTGTATATTTTGTGTCTGGATGTCAACACTCATTAGAGAGCATCTAACATTGTGAGACACTCAATAGCCAACCTGACATGGTGATTCATCGCATGGTATCACACAACTTGTCTACTCAGTGATACAGAAATATAGGATATAGATATGATAGGTTAAAAGGGTGGATTATTGAACCTACTTTTAAAGAGCAACTTGTTTAAAATGTTTTACATTAGTATAGATTTTAGTTTATTGATACAAATTTGAGGTTAATTTTGTTATATTGTATGTATATTTCTATTCTTGTATAAAGTACTTCATGTAACTCATTTGAAATTGTAATGTATAGTTCAGAAATACATACTAATAATTAGTCATCTATGATAATCAAACTTATAGTCATTTTAGTTAAGTTTTCTAGGTATACATAGATATAATTCAATTAGGTAGGTAATCTTCAAACACTTCAAAGACCTACAGGATATGGCATTTAAAATGTTTTAAAAACTTAGACTTTCTGGACAGTGAGATATGTCTGCTCCTGGCAGCACCGATTTACTTCAGAGAGGAGGATGGGCATCGAAGACACTCTATATGGAGTTTATCTTCTTCTTGGCAAAAGTAGCTATTTGAGCAAGAAACTGTTCTTGCCTGGACTGCTTGACAAAATGTTGTATCTATTAGACATGCAGGACCCATAGAAAGATGACCACTGAAATTTGCAAGGCAACATGGTCCTTCAGGTTTGTGCTTCACAGAAGAAAATGCCAGACATTCTACAGGACACAGAGAGAAGTGACTGAGAGACTCTAGGCCTGTAGGCTAAAAAATGAATGCCCCAAATTGGCAGAAGAACTTTGAGTGACTGTCCAGGCAGCCAGCTGTCTGTCATTCTAGATTTTTGGAAGTTGCTTACAATGCTCTTCCAGTTTAGGTAATATTATATCCTTCTGAGATCTTTGATGTAGTTGAAGACTAGATAATTATAATTATAGTTTTCCTTAGTCATGATAAAAGATAAGTTAAATATGAAACTTTAGACTCACAAATATAGGATAAATAGAATATTTTCTTTGAATTTGCCAAATATAGATAGACTAGATATTATACAGTAATTCTGGCTTGGTAACTGTTTTGTTATATGTAATTTTAATAGTTAAAGACTTTCCTTTTGTTTAGACTGAAAAGGGGAAGTGATGGAAGAATGTCTTTCTGTACACTGTGAATATGTGTTGCTCTGATTGGTTGATAAATAAAATGCTGATTAGCCAATAGCCAAGCAGGAAGTATAGGAATGTTAAAGTTAAAAACTTTTGATTAGACAGTAAAGGGGAAGGGCTATGGAATGTTCTTTATGCTGAGAATATGCGTTGCTCTGATTGGTTGATAAATAAAGCCATTTGGCCTATGGCAAGGCAGCTTAGAGGCAGGTGGAAAATTCAAAGAGAGAGACAGGAAGAAGGAGAGGAGATGCCAGCGGGCTGCCCAAGGAGCAACATGTAATGGGATGCAAGGTAAAGCCATGGAACATGTAGCGATACATAGATTAATAGTTATGGGCTAATTTAAGATATAAGAGCTAGCTGGGAAAAGGCTTGAGCCATGACCATGAAGATATAATTAATATAAGCTTCTGAGTGATTATTTTATAAGTGTCTGTGGGGTCCGTGGGGATGGGCAGGACCAGAGAAGACTTCGGCTACAACGCAGCCCTGATGGCGCTGGTCTTTGACCAGAACAGCTGTAAGGGCAACAGGTGAAAGCTGCAGCAGGCAGCCCAGAAGATGGCCAGCAAGGATTCCTGCCTCTTGGTATTTATGCTCTTGTGTAACCCTCGCCCCATAAATATGGACATGTTGACTCAGTTCTAACTAATAGCATATGGCAGAAGTGAGCAGTTACCTTTTACATTAAATTTTTTAAATGGCTCTCATTTGGGGTACACTTTCTCAGGTTTTTCTGAGTAAACCATGGAGGAAGTTCACCTGAAGCTCTTCAGCCATGTCTCTGTTGGAATTGACTCAAAATGATGGCTAAACTAATGTTAACTGTCTCTGGAGACCCATAGGAGCAGGGCTCTAGTTCTCCACTATTGACTTTACGGTTCAACTCTGCTGACCTTAAACCTCAATACCCAGCTTAGCCAAATAAAAGCCTACCATACAATGCTTTCAATGGATGTTAAGGGTTTATTCTATGCCTGGTACTATTCTGGCCACTGGTGATACAAGTGCACTGTGGACATAGATTCTAAAGGGCTGAGAAAATTAATGTGGAGCATAGATCCTGCCATCCAGCAGTGATTCCACAGGTTATTATTAGTAACCATTATTATCAATCACACTGTTATTATTAGTTGCAATATAGATTGTGATTACTAGTCCTTGCTAAGCCAACCATCCCCATCAGTGACCATCAGTGACCACCGGACACATAAGCCCACCTTGCACCAGCTGGAAACAGCTGCTCCCTGAGACAGAGTCCATCAGCACCAATTGGACCAAGAGCCTCAATTAGACCAAGAGCCCCCATTGGACCAAGAGTATCAGTCGGACCCAGAGAGGCTTCCTCAGACACAGACACTGCTTGCACCGAGTGGAGGAAGAGATTGGTAGATGCCAGTGCAAAAATACAGTCAACAACAAAAGTACAAATATGACACCATCAGAACCGAGTGGTTCTACATCAGTAAGACCTGAACATCCCAACGCAGAAGAAGCAGAAGAAATCAACCTTAAAAATGACTTTAAGAAGATGATAGAGGCCTTTGAAGAGGAAATGAAAAATTCTCTTAAAGAAATTGAGGAAAAGACAAACAAAAAATTGGAAGAAATCAATAAATCCCTTAAAGAAAGTCAAGAAAAAGCAATTGAACAGGTGAAGGAAACAGTTCAAGATTTGAAAACTGAAATAGAGGCAATAAAAAAAGATACAAACTGAGGGACTGCTGAACATGGAAAATCTGAATAAATGAACAGGAACTACAGATGCAAGCATAACCAACAGAATACAAGAGATGGAAGAGAGAATCTCTGGCATTGAAGATACAATAGAGGAAACAGATTTGTCAGTCAAAGAAAACACTTACGCCAACAAAGTCATAACACAAAACATCCAGGAAATTTGGAACACCAAAGAATAATAGGGATAGAAGGAGAATACCAACTCAAAGGCACAAAAAATGTATTTAACAAAATCAAAGAAGAAAACTTTCCCAACCTAAAGAAGGAAATGCCTATGAAGATACAAGAAGTCTACAGAACACCAAACAGACTAGATCCAAGAAAAAGTCCCCTTGCCACATAATAAGCAAACTACTAAACATACAGAATAAAGAAAAAATATTAAGAGCTGCAAAGGAATAAGGCCAAGTAACATATAAAGGCAGACCCATCAGAATAACACCTGACTTCTCAATGGAGACCCTGAAAGCCAGAAGGTCCTGGACAGACATTATACAGACACTAAGAGACCACAGATGCCAACCCAGACTACTATATCCAGCAAAACTCTCAATCACCATAGACAGAGTAAACAAAATATTCCATGATAAAACTAGATTTAAACAATACCTATCTGGAAATCCAGCCCTACAGAAAGCACTAGAAGGAAAAATCCAACCTAAGGAAGTTAGATACACCCATGAAAACACAAGCAATAGAAAAATCCCACACCAACAAATACCAAAGAAGAGAAACACACAACACTACCACCAAAAATAACAGGAATTAACAATTACTGGTCATTAATATCCATTAATATCATTAGTCTCAATTTGCCTATAAAGACACAGGCTAACAGAATGGATATGAAAATAGGATCCACCCTTCTGCTGTGTACAAGAAACACATCTCAACTTCAAAGACAGATACTACCTCAGAGTAAAAGGCTGGGAAAAGACTTTCCAATCAAATGGACTTAAGAAGCAAACTGGTGTAGCTATCCTAATATCTAATAAAATAGATTTCAAACTAAAATAAATCGAAAGAGATCAAGAAGGACATTACATATTTATCACAGGGAAAATCTACTGAGATGAAGTCTCAATTCTGAACATTTATGCCCCAAATACAAGGGCACCTACATTTGTAAAAGAAACATTACTAAAGCTTAAATCACACATCAAATCCCACACACTAGTAGTGGGAGATTTTGACATCCCACTCTCACCAATGGACAGATGTGTCAGACAGAAACTTAACAGAGAAATAAGGGAAGTAATAGATATTATGACTCAATAGATGGACTTAATAGATATCTACAGAACATTCCACCCTAACAAAAAAGAATATACTGTCTTCTCGGCACACCATGGAACCTTCTCTAAAATTGACCACATGCTCAGTCACAAAGCAAATCTCAACAGATACAAAAACAATGAAATAACCTCCTGTATTTTGTCAGAACAACCATGGCTTAAAGTTAGATTTCAACTACAACAAAATTACAGAAAGCCTACAATCTCATGGAAACTAAATAATGCCCAACTTAATCACCACTGGGTCAAGGAAGAAATAAAGAAAAAAATTAAAGATTTCATAGAATTCAATGAAAATGAAAGTACAACATACACAAACTTATGTGACACTATGAAAGCAGTGCTAAGAGGAAAATTCATAGCACTAAATGTCTAAATAAAGAAGTTGGAGAAATCTCACACTAGTGACTTAACAGCACACCTGAAAGCTCTAGAACAAAAAGAAGCAAACTCACCCAGGAGGAATAGATGCCAGGAGATAATCAAATTGAGAGCTGAAATCAATAAAATAAAAACAAAGAGAACAATACAAAGAATCAATGAAACAAAGAGTTGGTTCTTTGAGAAAATCAACAAGATAGTCAAGCCTTTATCCAAATTAGCCAAAAGGCAGAGAGAGAGCATCCAAATTAACAAAATCATAAATGAAAAGGGAGACATAACAACAGACAACAAGGAAATCCAGAGAATCATCAGGTCACACTTCAAAAACCTGTACTCCACAAAATTGGAAAATCTGAAAGAAATGGACAATTTTCTGGATAGGTACCACATACCAAAGTTAAATCAAGACTAGATAAACTATTTAAATAGACCAATAACCCCTAAGGAAATAGAAAGTCGTTAAAAGTCTCCCAACCAAAAAAAGTCCAGGACCAGATGGATTCAGCACAGAATTCTATCAGATTTTCAAAGAAGAGCTAATTCCAATACTCTTCAAATTGTTCCACACAATAGAAACAGAAGGAACATTACCAAACTCTTTTTATGAGGCTACAGTTACCCTTATATCCAAACCACACAAAGATGCAACAACAAAAAAAAAAAAGAGAGTTACAGACCAATCTTCCTAATGAACATTGATGCAAAATTACTCAATAAAATATTGGAAAACCAATCCAAGAACACATCAAAAAAAAATTATCCACCATGACCAAGTAGGTTTCACCTCAGGGATGCAAGGAAGGTTCAACATATGAAAATCTGTCAATGTAATACACCATATAAACAAACTGAAAGAAAAAAACCACATGATCATCTCATTAGATGCTGAAAAAGTCTTTGACAAAATCCAACACCCCTTTATGATAAAGGTCTTGGAGAGATCAAAAATACAAGGAACATAGCTGAACATAATAAAGGCAATTTACAGCAAGCCAAAGCCAACATCAAATTAAATAGAGAGAAACTCAAAACGATTCCACTAAAATAAGGAACAAGAGAAGGCTGTCCACTTTCCCCATATTTATTCAATATAGTACTTGAAGTTCTAGCTAGAGCAATAAGACAACAAAAGGAAATCAAAGGGATAGAAATTAGAAAGGAAGAAGTGAAACTTTCACTATTTGCAAATGATATGATAGTATACATAAGTGACCCAAAAATTATACCAGGGAATTCCTACCACTGATAAACTCCTTCAGTAATGTGGCAGGATACAATATTATCTTAAAAAAAATCAGTAGCCCTCCTATATACAAAAGATAAATGGGCTAAGAAAGAAATCAGAGAAACATCACCCTTTACAATAGCCACAGATAGTATAAAATATCTTGGGGTAACTCTAACTAAGCAAGTTCCTTATGTTCCTTACCTGTATGATAAGAACTTTAAGTCTCTAAAGAAAGAAATTGAAGATAACAGAAAATGGAAAGATCTCCTATGCTCATGGATAGGTAGGATTAACATAGTAAAAATGACAATCTTACCAAAAGCAATCTATAGATTCCATGCAATCCCCATCAAAATCCCAACACAATTCTTCACAGACTTACAAAGAACACTATTCAACTTCATATGAAAAAACAAAAAATCCAGGATAGCTAAAAGAATCCCATACAATAAAGTAACCTCTGAAGGTATCATGATCCCTGACCTCAAGCTCTACTATAGAGCTATAGTAATAAAAACAGCTTGGTACTGGCATAAAAACCAACATGTGGACCAATTAAATCAAATTGAAGACCCTGACATTAATCCGCACACTTATGAACCCCTGATTTTTTACAGAGAAGCCAAAACTGTACAATGGGGGAAAAAAGCATCTTCAACAAATGGTGCTGGCATAATTAGATGTCAACATGTAGAAGATTTCAAATAGATCCATATCTGTTGCCGTGCATAAAACTCAAATCCAAGTGGTATAGCATCAATTAACAAGGCAATTTTATGTAGTTTATCTGGTAGTTAAACAAGATTTATTCCAGGGTAACTTACAACCAATAAAGGGGTCAGTTACAGGATCCAGGAGAGGTAAGGTGCAGTCCAGTGTGGTTCTCTGGAGAACTCTGACTTGATCTGCAATCCAGCATCCAGGATCATGAGGAGCTAAGGGAGCCAGCACATACTCATCTGTCTCAGGCACATCCCAGGGGCAGATTACAGGCAGGTGTGGCAGTTACCTGCTACCTCACTAGGGGCAGTGCTTCAAGGTCAAAGCTGAAACAGCTACTCACTACATCTCCCCCTTTTGTCTAAATAAGAAAGTTCTAACTTAATACGAAACTATATACAATGGTACTATATATAGGAATGATTGTCAAATACTTTCCAGAAGGAATAAGGAATAATGACTTAGACAAGACAGAACTACAACCAACAAGAACAACATCAAACAAGAGACACACACTAAAACCCAGAGAAGTCTGGAGCATAGGTAAATGGCATGTTACAGAGATCATTCCAAAAGGTGTCCTACTCTGAAGAACCTGAATCTAATACTTAATATATTCTAGCTAAGATACAAGAAGATTATAACTATAACTGTTAGTTGTCAATCCCATCAAAGACCTGAGAATGAATATAATAATACCTGAGAAATGGGAGAAGGATGCAAGGAACTTTCAGGAGTCTTGGAAGAGTAGACAGAGATGGCTGGCAGCCTGGACAGTCACCTAAAGTTTCTCAGTATCATTGGTGCATTAAAATTGGCTGCAGGCCTAGAGTATCTGTCAGACCATTTTCAGAAGCAGGTATTTTGAAAGACTATCTTGCCCTGTCTTGGCGGAGTTCAATAGTTGCTTTTTGTTGTGTCCCGCTCATTCAGAAGGGACAGTATTCATACAAGGCAAGGGCAGTTCTTTGCCCAGTAGGCCATTTTGTGCCAAGAAGAAGACAAACTGCCAATGGAAATGCCTCAAAAGCCCAACATTCTCTCGAGATCAGATCAGTGCTGCCAGGAGCAATTGTGTCTCACATCAATGGAACTCTAAGTCATCAAAACATTTAAATGCCATATTCTCTAGGTCTATGAAGTGTTTTAAGATTACCTATCTATCTGGCATATGTTTCTGTAAGTCTGGAGAACCTAACTCTTGTATAATATTAGAGGGACCAGCCTTAATATTATACATCCCAGGGGCTCAGGAGAGAAACTACAAACAGCAAGGACTATTTTTGGGAAATAGAATTTCAGCACACCAAACTCTATAGTCCATTTGCTTTAATTCCTCTGGCATAACATCCTATTTACACAGCTTCAGCTCTGTTCTCATACCTAGCTCCTTTCTTGCCTGATTTCTCTCTATATTTTATCTACTGCTCCCTCTAAGTTCTATCTTAATTCTCTCGTCTTAACTCTGCCTCATATAGGTCCTTTTCACGTTGTTCTTACCCAGCTAGTACTTCCCTGTCAGACTCTTCCTCATCTTCCATCTCTCCACATGTACTCTCTGGTCAAAATCCTCCCTATCCCTCTCCGTTCTCCATCTCTAAGTTCTCCACGTTCTTCCTAAGTCTCCCAGGAATCCAGTTATAAACCCAAGCAATAGCAATCCCCTGGTTGAGCAAGGTCACCAGACTTGAATTCTATGGGGTCATAAAGGCAGGTAAGAATTTTCCTCAGGCAAAGACCACCAGGCTTTTTTTTACAATCCAAAATGGGAGGGGTAAAAGAGGAGGTCAACTGAGTGCTAATGACGAGTTAGTATATGAAAAAGGGGGTCTTTGTGCTCAGTCTACATTCTGAGAAGTGGTTAGGTAAGAGGTTAGGGGTCTATTAGTAAGGCTGTATAAGAAAGAAGGGTCTCACCCTAAGTTGCACAAGAAATAAAGCTATCTGCCTGACCTAGGAGACAAGTGTTGTTTCGTATGGCCTTGGATGCTTGATAGGCATTTAGGTAAATACACTGTTAGGAGTTTTTGGAAGCACACAAGAAAATCATTTTAGAAACCAGCTTTTATATATATATAAATATATATTTATATATATATGTGTGTGTGTATGTATGTATGTATGTATGTATATATAAGCTAAAATATGACCAAGGCTTTTTAAGCTATGGCTTGACCTTTGGATAAGTCCTTGACTTTTCCAAGTAGTAGCTTTTGTGATAGTAGCTAAATTCCATTGCGGTTTCCTGTGGCTTGCAGCACCTAACTCACATAACTATAAAGACGACATGCATAGGTGACTATAAATCTGTAAGTCTTATCTACCTAGATAACCTAAGAATTAAGGCTTCACGTAAACAAGGTAAACAGTCTGTAAGCAAATGTGCAGCAAAGTGACAATGACCTCAAAAATTGTGACAATACACAAAATAGCTAAAGTAGAAGTAGGAATGTATAGTGAAATATGCAATATGGCAATAATCCTAAATGTGTATCAATAAACCAAATATCATAAACAGAGGTAGAACATACATACAGTATGACAAATATAATTTTACATTTGTATCAATATACAAACATTTCAAATAAGAGTAGAAATACATGTACATTACAACAAATATGGTTCTGTATTTGTACCAATATACAAATGACCTTAAATAAGAATATAGAAATAGTTTACCTTTGTATCAATATACAAGAATCCATAACAGTACAATCCATCTAAGGCTGATCTTTTATTAAATTATTTTACTTGTATATACAATAATCTACCTTAATATCTTATACCTATCCATCCCCCCCCTTTTTTTCCTTAAGGAGAATACTGAGTCCAATGTTTTCTTCCATTCCCCAGTCCTATAACCATTATCCATAATGCTGAGAAATAGGAAACCTTTGGGGAAAGGGAGCATCATTTTCTTAGAATTGCTTTTTGTTGTTTAGGGGGCAATGATATCTCTGTGGAGTCCTGTAAGAAAGCTCAGATAGTTAGGTCTTAGTTGGAATAACTGTAGATTCTGTAGCCAGTCTCAGAGTAATAAGTAAGGTTGACTGAGATTCTGGCTAGAAGTGTAGTATGATGAACCATCTTTTTATGGAATTATCTTGGAGAGTTTTCAGTTCAAGGTTGATCATTGAGTAATATTTGTGAGTACCCTGGCATCATTCTGGACTGGGTAGAGTTATTGTTGTGGGGCCCCATATTCCTTTTGGAGACTTTAGAGATTGCTATTTGAAAAAAATTTGTTTTTTATTGTGGAAAACTTGAACATTATTAATAACAATATAATATCAAAATGGAAAGTTTGGATTTAAAGATGATATAACATGTAAGAAAGGATTTCAAGAGATTAAAAATAAGCATGGAGAGAAATAGAATCTTGAAGACAATGGTCCCTTTTTATTGGTTTTCTTCTGTCCCACATCAGGCGGCTCTTCTGATATGAGACAGAATCTCTTCATTTTTTTTCAGCATTATTCTTGGGTTTAGAAAAGGAGGGAGCCAAATTCAAACTCCAAAGCCAGCTTGATATATAATTGAATAGGAACCATAACTTTTTAGAGTTAAAGAGATATAGATGTTAGGCAGTGAGATATTACCCTACGTAGATTGGTACCAATAGATTTTTCTTTCTGTTTAGACAGCTGGATATCCAAGGCCTTATGATTTGTGGAAGATGGGTATTTCTATTACCCTGTAAAGACAAAAACAGAACCCTGCCCCAACCCTTGTTTGTTTGAACAGCTATCTGCTGCAAAGTGGATCAAAGACCTCAACATAAATCCAGTTACTCTGAACTTGATAGAAGAGAAAGAAGGAATTAGTCTTGAGCTCACTGGCACAGGAGACCACTTCCTAAATATAACACCAGTAGCACAGACACTGAGAGCAACAATTAATAAATGGGACCTCCTGAAACTGAGAAGATTTTGTAGGGCAAATTATACACTTAATAAGACAAAATGACAGCATACAGAATGGGAAAAGATCTTCACCAATCCCACATCTGACAGAGGACTGATCTCCAAAATATATAAAGAATTCAAGAAACTAGACATCAAAATACTGAACAATCCAATTAAAAAATGGTCTACAGAGCTAAACAGAGAATTCTTTTTTTTGTTTGTTTGTTTTTGTTTTTTCAAGACAGGGATTCTCTGTGTAGCTTTGTGCCTTTCCTGGAACTCACTCTGTAGCCCAGGCTGGCCTTGAACTCACAGAGATCTGCCTGGCTTTGCCTCCTCAGTGCTGAGATTAAAGGCATGTGTCACCACTGCCTGGCTAAACAGAGAGTTTTTAACAGAAGAATCTCAAATGGCTGAAAGATGTTTAAGGAATTGCTCAACATCCTTAGTCATCAGGGAAATGCAAACAAAATGACTGAAATACCATCTTATACCTGTCAGAATGGTTAAGATCAAAAACACTGAAGATAGCTTATGTTGGAGAGGATGTGGAGCAAGGGGAACACTCCTCCACTGTTGGTGGGAAGTCAAATTTGTACAGCCACTTTGGAAATCAGTATGGTGGTTTCTCAGTAAATTGGGAATCAATCTACTTTGAGACCCATCTATACCACTCTTGGGCATATACCCAAAGAATGTTCAATCAAACCACAAGGACAAATGCTCAACTATGTTCATAGCAGCATTATTCATAATGCTGAAAACAACCTGGATGCTCCTCACCTGAAGAATGGATAAAGAAAGTGTGACACATATACACAATGGGGTATTATTTAGAAGTAAAAAACAATGATATCATGAAATTTGAAGGTAAATGAATGGAACTAGAAAATATCATCCTGAGTGAGGTAACCCAGACTCAGAAGGACAAACATGGTATGTACTCACTCTTAAGTGGATACTAGATGTAAAGCAAAGGATAACCAGACTACAACCCACTGCTCCAGAGAAGCTGGATAACAAGGAGCACCCTAAGAAGGACACATAGATTACCGAGCAAAGAAGAAATAGATGAGATCTACATGAGCAAACTAGGGGTGAGGGGGGTAATGGAGGGCAAGGAATAGGGGATGAGAACATAAGGGAATGGGAGGTTCAAAGTGGAACAGGGACAGAGTGGGAGAACAAGGAAAGAGATACTATGATAAAGAAAGACATCATGGGAATAGGAAGAAACAGGGTACTAGGGAAGTTCCCAGGAATCCACAAGGATGACCCCACCTTGGACTACTAGCAATAGGCAAGAGGATGCCTGAACTAGCCATTAGGCAAGAAAGTACCCTTGCCTTGACTGCTGACAGTATGCTGTCCAAATTAGATGAGGACACAAAAGAAAGCGACAGCTGAACTTTGCCAAGAAAAGGTAGGACAGTCCTTCAAAATTCCTGCTTCACAGAAAACTCTGTCAGATATTCTAGGACTATATGCTGAAAATGGATGTCCCAACATTGTAGAGGAACCTTGAGTGACTGTCCAGGCAGCCAGCTGTCTTTGCCATTTCTATTGTTTTGGAAGCACTTCCTGTTTACTAAGGTAATATTATATCCTTCTCTGGTCTTTGATGGGGTTGAAGATTAGATAGTTATAGTTTCCCTTGTTACCAAATTTAGAAAAGAAATTTACATAAGAGATGTAAAGTTTATAATGCTGAGAAACATAAAAGCTTAAGTTGCTTATCTAAAAAATGTTTTAAGGGTTAAAGAGATATTTTTAGTATGGTAATGCAAGTTATGATACAAAAATGGTTTAGGTATAAAACTTTGGACTCACAAAGATAGATATTACAGTACTTTCTCCAAATTTGCCAATACAAATGGACTGAACATTGTGAATGTAACTCTTATCTAATAATTGTTCTTATTGTTTATAGTTTTATTATGTTAGAATTAAATTTTTTCCCTTTTTATTTAAATAAAAAGGGGGAAATGTTGTGGGATATTTGCACACTGTGTGAAGATGTATTGTTGTGGTTGGTGTAATAAAGATCTGAATGGCTAATAGCTAGGCAGGAGAAGATAGGCAGGATTTCCAGCAGAGAGAGAAGAAATGAAAGGGATGAATCTGGGTGCTCGGGAAATGCCAACGGGAGGCAGAATAAGTCAAACATATGGGACAGAGGAAAGGTAATCCAGATGGAACATAGATTAACAGAAACAGGTTAATTAAGTTATAAGAGCTAGTTAGAAAAAAGCTGCTAAGGCCAAGCTTTCATAATTAATAATAAGTCTCTGTGTTGTTATTTGAGGGCTAGTGGTTTCAACGGGAAAGCTTACTATACCCAATTGCACCAGGGAGTAGATCATCTTGGGCCAGCTGACATGGTATGTTCAAGGTAGGAGCAACTTCCTCATGGCTTACACAATCTAAAAACACCCGTTTTTACAAGTCTAGTAGAGTAAATTTATCCTGTAAACATGATGTTCACCATTAAAAAGGGGGCCCAGTCATTAGGTTGTTCAGCGATGTAAAGATTAGTGTGGGAATTTGAACTTTTTTCCTGTTTATGAACAAAAAATCTCTAAGGTGTAATTAGAAAGAAGAGAAAGAAGCCTGGTAAGAATAAAATGACACCTGGGGAAATAACAATCCTAAGAAAGTCAAACCTTTTACAGAAAAAAAGTACATTTTCCCTTACAGTAAAACACTGGTATAAATATACTTACATGGTTTAAGTGGTTACATTTCAATGGTAAACAACAAACAATATGTGTCTTTGCTTCTTTGCTCACACTTTTGTAAAAAAAAATCTCTGTACTTTTGAAAGTAGATTGAAAGATCTGCTCCAGGGGCCAGAGATAATCAGTAGTTAAAGTATTTGTTGTATAATGATGTCAACTGCATTCAGATCCCTGCACCCCCTGAAAAACCACACATCTGTAACTCCAGCTCCAATTTAATTCTCCCTACTGTTTTCTAGGGACAAGTTCAGGGCTTGTGTTATTGCCAGGACTGTCACCAAGGTAGTGATGTGTCTTTTTCTCAATGAATCCTATTGACAACGCTGAGATTTGATTTACTCTCTTATGGCAACATACTTATATCCTTGGTGTGTTGGTACCTGTTGTGCAACAGTTTCCTCCAAGATTGAAACATTCCACCCTGATGGGAAGCTCCTTAAGTGGGAAGACAAACAACTCAAAAGAGCTCAGAAAGTCCCTGAAACTGACAAGATTCATTAGACCCCTCCTTGCCAGAATACGCAAAAAAAGCTGAGAGTCCCTCTCAGATGGAAGGAAGCTGAGCAGCAAGGAAGACTCTCAGAAGAGCTGACCACAGACCAGCTACCTGGAAGAAGCAGAAACCAGCCAGTTGCTTGAAAGAGGTTTAGATCAACTGAGTCACTTGAAAGGGACACTCTCCAGCCTGTTGAGTTGCCTGCAGGGTGTGCAGTGTTTCCAGGTTCCTAGCTTTTGTGAGCTGTCACTCATGCTGAGGGAGGGTTGTGATGATACACCTGTCTTTGAGTCATTTCTGCTCCTGTAAATAACCCCTCACCCGTATTACTGTAAGTAACCCCAATAAAACTTATTACTTCAACAAGTTGGACTTCAGTGGTATCTGCACTTTGATCTGTCCTGGGTTCTCTATCAGGGGAGAGTAGTCTCTATCAGGAGACGTGTGTGTTTCACATCTACACTTTTTCCCCATGAAAAGTTTTGTCACACAATAGTACCTACTGGGTTTTATAACTGTAAAAATTCTATTTTTTCTTTGTAATTAGTAAGCATATCTTGAAGAGCCATTTTGAGGGGCAATTATATTTTGTTTTCTATTATTTACCATGATGGACAATTTCCTAAAAGACAAATGTACTAATCAGGACAAGCTAGATTATGCTGAGATGATCTAGGTAATCCTGTGCTCTACAGAAGGGAACTGAGATATGTATGATTAGTTCATAACACTCTAACCCTATCTTCTAACTCCTGAACCCATTTGGGGGGGAGCAGGGCCACCACCCTCCAAAGAATGTTGATTTACATTCTTTCAGGTCACATCACAATCAGCTATGGAACCTTGAAGGCTGTGGGTAGGGCAACCTCGGAGTCAGGCATCACTTGTGAGGCTTGCCTCCCATGTGTTAGCTGCATGGTTAAGGCCTGGTGTCTTACAGTGGCTAGGACAATCCATCCAATTTCGAAATTTTGGGTCTTTAGCTGGTTACTGAGCCCTTGTGGGACCCTTCTGAGGAAGTAATCCTAGAACTCCACAGGGTTTCCCACAGTGGACCCCGGTGAACTGCCAACGTTTGATTATTCACCCATCAGTTCCCGTTGCCAGCTCAATTGACTTCATACTCTGACTGGCCCTGATGTCCAAAGTCAACTTGTTTATAAAGAAAAGCTATTCTGAGCTCTTCATCCTATAGACTGATAAGTTTCCAACCTTGAACTAGCTTGTGGATTATACCGTTACTGGAAAAAGTAATTCTTCAGATATCAAGGTGACAATAGCCCAAGAAAACCCAGCCAGAGTCAGGCAGACGGTTGCATTCATTTAGAAACAGGAAGGCTATACCATACTAGGGAGCCAGCACCCATCAAAGGCAAATCCTGAAGTGAGTCCATGTGGCAACCTAAACAGTGTGGGATGGAGATGAAGCCTGAAGCTTCTGGGCAAGGTCGAAAACGGAAATACTTGGATGAAGGTGGGATGGAGATCAAGTCTGAAGCTTTAGGACAAGTTAAAAAAGTGAAACACCAGGATGAGGGTGCAACGGATTTGGAGTTTGAAGAGCCCAGGAAAACCTGGAAGAGGATACCTCAAGAACAGCAAAACCTAGAGCTTCAAAGTCAACAGTCAGGCAAGGATGAGCTATGGGAACCCCATCAAGCAACTCTAAGACAACTAAAGCCCCTAGAGTGGGCCACAGGTCCACATGAGCAGGCCATAACTGCAAGAAAGTCTGGGGATGGTAACAAGGGTCTCAAGAGGCCCTGGTGTGTCATAGAGGAATATGCTGAAAACCACCAAAGGCAAAAGTACCAAAGGTTACTGCAGCACCTTCCACCCAGTGATAACATGAAATCTGACCCACAGAGGGCTCACACAACCCTGGTGGATACTCTGAAGATCGAAGATTGTGTGGAAGTGCACAGTCATGGATCCACAACAACCCAGTGTGATCCTAAACAATCTACTGTTGTTACCACAAAGGAATGTGTCTCACCAGACAAAAAAGTGAAGACGTGTACAGAGAACTCTTCTGATACACAGAAGAAAGATGCAGTAAACCTTGAAGAAAGAAGAGGACACCACTTGGAGCCTGACTTGCAAAGAGCAGAGGCTCAAGTCTTCCTGCATAGTGGCAGCAGTAGGTCACTCCCCAACAAGAAGCCAGTAGTTATGGCAGAGAAAAAGCCTGTTGCAGAACAGGAAAAGGGGAGAGGAACAGATGAAGTCCTTAGTGTTACAGAGGACATGGAAAAGGAAATTAAAAATGCACTAGGTCCAGGACCCCAGGAAGAAATCTTAACTAGTGCATTCAAACTGCATATTACTCGAGGAGATATCCACACACTAGAGAATGGTAAGTGGCTCAATGATGAGGTCATCAATTTTTACATGAATCTTCTGGTTGAGAGAAATAACAAAAAAGGGTACCCAGCTCTTCATGTGTTCAGCACTTTCTTTTACCCTAAACTAAAGCATGGCGGCTACTGTTCAGTTAAAAGATGGACTCGTGGAATAAAACTGTTTGAAAAAGAAATTATTCTAGTACCTATTCACCAGAGGGTACATTGGAGCCTGATAGTAATCGACCTAAGAAAACAGAGTATTGTTTACTTTGATTCAATGGGACAGACAGGGCAGAGTATTTGTGAGACCATCTTTGAATATTTACAAAATGAGAGCAAAACTCGAAGGAACATTGAGCTGGACCCTTTGAAGTGGAAAAGATACAGTATGGCTTCAAAGGAGATTCCTCAACAACTGAATGGGAGTGACTGTGGAGTTTTTACTTGTAAATATGCAGATTACATTTCTAGAGACCAACCACTTACCTTTTCTCAACAACACATGCCCATCTTTAGGAAGAGGATGGTGTGGGAAATCCTGAATTGTCACTTACTGTAACAACATCCACCTGGTTGCTATGGCACCCCTGCACTTTTCCATTGATGTTTCTATATACCTCAAGCAAGATGGGTTGAAAAGATTTAAAACTCCCTGACCTAGGGAGTCCTGACCAATGCCATCTATAGGCTGCATGTAACTACTGCAAGCTTAGAAACTGCTATTCAACCCACACAAGAACACATGTTCAAAAAACATTGTTTTAATGTTGGTTAGTTTACGAATTGTTATAATGTTTAATTTAGTTTATGAATTGTTTTAATGTTAGATCTATTTTATGAATTGTTTTAATGTTGGAATTAGTTTCTGAGTTGTTTTAATGTTGGATTTAGTTTATGATTTTTTACCTTCTTCCCCCACCAATGATTGTTTATGTTTTTACTCACTCATTTACAAACCTTGGCAGTTGTCATTTTACAATATTCTCTAGTTACCAACTCTGTTTCTTGTTTGAACTGTTTATTCCTGAAAGGAATGCCCATCACAATGTCATTCTCTGCTTAAGATCAGGAGGGACATCAGCATGAAGAGGCAGGAAGTGTTGACTAGCATCTCTAATGCTGGAGTTTTATCTGTTAACTTGAAGATGGAGGGGTTTTTTAATGTATTTTTTTTTAAAGCTTGGAAATAGTACAAGAAAGGACAATGAATTGCACAGACTGATACTTTTCTGACCCATCACACTCTACTAGACTTGCATAGGATG
Organism: Peromyscus eremicus; assembly: GCF_949786415.1. NCBI lineage: Eukaryota > Metazoa > Chordata > Mammalia > Rodentia > Cricetidae > Peromyscus > Peromyscus eremicus. Next base: position 57,699,643 of record NC_081427.1, read on the forward strand.
CAGAACTGTTGAGAAAAGCATCATGGTTATTTAAAGACATATTCTTTCCCAAAATTAAGGAGACTTGCCTTAGTTTTGGGAAGTTGATTAGAAGTAACTATAATGGTAAATATCCATTATTATCCCAGGTCTCATTGAATCCAAACCTCAGCTTTGCTAGGGCTGTATTGAATTATTTGAAAAGTTTTATTCCATTTAAAGTTACTTTTTTTTTTTACTTAATTCATTAGATTAATATTGATGTATCCCATTCCCATTGTGGAAGTGGGGCTTTAGAGTTGATATTGCTAATTATACAATAATCCATTTTACATGTGATAAATTGTATTTAACTTTTCTGTTCATTATCTTACAGTTGTGCTTATGCAATTTTTATTTAATAAAGTTTAAAGTTGTTCAGAACATATTTTGCAAAAAATATGGATATTTTCTTGATATATACTACCTACTAAAGTATGTAAAATGAATAGAAAATTTCTTAATAATAAAATAAAAATTTAAAAAGGATGAAAACCAGGCGGTGGTAATACACACCTTTAATCCCAGCACTCAGGAGGCAGAGGCAGGTGGATCTCTGTGAGTTCACATCTACAGAGTGATTTCCAGGACAGTCAGGGCTACACAGAGAAACCCTATCTCTAAAAACTAAAAAGAAAAAAAAAAGAAAAGAAAAAAAGAAGGATGGGACTTGTGACCTCCAAATGGAGGTTCTGGACTTTGTACTCTTTAAGGCTTGGGGCACGGTTGTTTTCATGGTCAAGGTGAAAAACTGATCCTGCTAATGATCCTTTTGAAAGCAAGATTTTTACTAAAAAATACAAAACACTTAAAGAAATATACCCAAATAAGAGTATGGCTTAATGAATTCTTTGGACATAAATGTAATAATGTAATCAACATCCAGATCAAGAAAAACAGCATTGGCAGTGGCCCCAGAACCTCTTCAAAGGTTCTCAATACATCCCACCTAAGAAAGCACTGCTCTGACCTCCAACCCCACAGACTATTTCTCCTGGCTTTAAACTTTATGGAAGTTCAGTGACTCAGTTATTGTTGTGTTGCTGTGAAGAAACACCATGATCAAGGCAACTTATTAAGAGAAAGCATTTAATTGGGGGCTTGCTTACAGTTTGGGTAAGTCTATTCCCATCGTGTTGGGAAGAATGGTGGCAGGCAGGCAGGCCCGGTGCTGTTGCAGTAGCTAAGAGCTTACATCCTGATTCGAAGGCAGCAGGCAGAGATTGTGTGAGACTGGGCCTGTTGTGAGATTTAAAACCTCAAAGCCCACCCTCAGTGACACACCTCCTCCAACAAGGCCATACATTGTGGGAGCTCAGCTCCCACATTTTATAACAGGGAACTCTTGAGGAGAGAGGGATAAAAGGTATTAGATAGATGGACAGAGGGGACAGAAACATAGAAACACAGGATAGCCTCAGGAGGGCCAGGACCATTATCCACCAGCCCCTCCTGTCTCTTCTAAAGGGCTATTTATAGGAATGCCAAGGGGTGGAGCAAAGCCTCCCCCTAGCTCAACCAAGTGTAGACCCTTCCAATCACCTAGTAACCATGCACATGGTCAAGCAATCCTCTAATGCAGCCCTGCTGGGTAAAGCAAGCTCAGATCTCAGTAGGAAACCTTTGTGGGCCTCCACAACACCTCTCAGTCCTTCCTAGATAGTCTAACAACTGGGAACCAGACATTCAAATGAGCTATGAGCTATGGAAGCCATTCTCATTCAAACCACCACATTCGGTCATGCAGGATGTCACCTTTGTATCTTGCTTCCTGCACTGCACATTATGTGAGATACATCTAAGGGCTATATGTTGCTCTTTGCTCCCTTTCTATTGCTGTGCAGGATTATGCTGCATTTTATGCCTCAGTCTACTTTTGGGCGTTTGGAGTGCTTCTGGCTTCGGGCTATTATGCTTAGCGCTCTCACAAACATGACTGTAGACATTTTGATGACTAGATGTAGGCGTTTTGTTCTAGACACTTAGGAGAAGAGTGTGGGGTCATAGACTATGCCATAAATGTTCTGCTTTAGTAGACCTTGCTGAATAGTTCTCCAGGTATATTCATATTGTGTTATTTACATTCTTATCAGCATGAGGAGAGAGTTCTAATTGACCTACAATCCTACACTTGCTATTGTTTGCCATCTTCACTGAGGCATTCTGGTGGTCTTTTGTTTTGTTTTGTTTTTCGAGACAGGGTTTCACTGTGTAGCTTTGGTGCCTTTCCTAGAACTCACTCTGTAGCCGAGGCTGGCCTGGAACTCACAGAGATCTGCCTGCCTCTGCCTCCTGAGTGCTGGGATTAAAGGCGTGCGCTACCACCACCTTGCCTTGTGGTCTTTTATTTTGGTTTTTTTTGTTTGTTTGTTTGTGTTTGTTTGTTTGTTTGTTTGAGACAGGGTTTCTCTGTGTAGCTTTGCGCCTTTTCCTGGAACTCACTTGGTAGCCCAGGCTGGCCTCGAACTCACAGAGATCCGCCTGGCTCTGCCTCCCGAGTGCTGGGATTAAAGGCGTGCGCCACCACCGCCCGGCTTTATTTTGGTTTTAAGTTACATTTTCGGGATGGTCAACTAGTCTACGCTTATCTTTATCTGTATCCTAACCATCTCAATATCCTCTTTTGATGATTAGTTATTCATGTCTTTTGTTCATTTTTCTATTTTCCATTTCTCATGAATGGCCAGGGTTTCTTACATATTATGGGTATGAGTCCTTTGTTAGATATACAAATTATAACCTATTCAACCCTACACTCCTTTCCACAACTACTTTGAAGCTATGGAAATTGTTTGATAATGTCTACTGAAGTCACATATATGCAATACTTATGACTTACAAATTCACCTCCAAGTGTCCGATAAAAATGCCCACAGTGGGGCTCAGGAGAAGGCTCAGTGGGTACAAGCATTAACCACACAAGCCTGAGAATCAGAATTCAATTCTAGAAGCTTATATAAAAGCTGTTTGTGGCTGGGTAGTGGTGGTGCACACCTTTAATCTCAGCACTCAGGAGACAGAGGCAGGCAGATCTCTGTGAGTTCAAGGCCAGCCTGGGCTACAGAGTGAGTTCCAGGAAAGGCTCTAAAGCTACACAGAGAAACCCTGTCTCAAAAAACAAAAAAAAAAAAAGAAAGAAAGAAAGAAAGAAAGAAAGAAAGAAAGAAAGAAAGAAAGAAAGAAAGAAAGCTGTTCGTGATGTTGTTCATTCATGATCTCAGCACTCCCATGACACAGTGGGGGTTGGAGGCAGCAGAATCACCCATCCTGCAGGCTAAGCTAGCCTGGAACATGAAACACAGGGACAGAAACGAGACATCCCACCTCAACAAAGCAGAAGGTGAGAACCAACTCCTGAAAGTTGACCTCTGACCTCCACACAGGTGCTATGGCTCTCATGTGCCTGCTCTCACACATACACACCACACATGCACACACACAATCTGTGTGCATATGCCTACATAGATTCAAAAAACATACAAAACCAGCTGAAGATAAGAGGGATAAAAAGAAGGCCAAAGAATGTTCCTGGAAGGACTATTTGTGACATCCAGAAGCCAGAAACAACTCAACTCTGTGATTTACCTTTTAACTCCCTGACTGGTGTGTGTGGAGTGAAGGGGATTTGGATTTTCAGTTTAGATTTTAGTAGTTGCTTTTCCCATTTGCAGTCGGTGTTTCTTGTTTCCTATTTATGAATTTTGCCTAGGAGCACAGGTCTTATAGATGTTATTTCATATGGACATATTATTTCTTATGTTTTTTTCTTTTTGCTTCTCATGTATGTTTCTCTCTCTCTTTCTGTGTGTGTGTGTGTGTGTGTGTGTGTGTGTGTGTGTGTGTACACGTTTGTATGTATGTGAGCATTCGTGATTGGGGTGACTTGAGGTAGACATCAGAACTCATCCCCAGCTGATCTCTACTTAGTTTCTAAGGCAAGGTCTCTCAGTTGAACCCAGAGCTCTCGCTCAGCTAGTTTAGCCAGCCAGCTTGCTCTGAGGGTCCCCATCTCTAAGAGCTGGAGTTACAAGTGGGCTGCAGTACCCACCCAGCCTTTACATGGGCTCAGGTGATCTGAACTTCTCCAGCCGTCACAGGACAGGCTTTAACCATGGAGCCACTCTTCTGCCTTGCTTTATTTTTCAGTTGTCAACTGTGTCTGTAGCAGGCACTGGTAACGATCTCATCCAACATCCGATACCAGTATTCTTCCTCCTTGCCTGCCTCCACTGTATGACCTGCTTTTCTCCACTTCATTTGCAGCTGAGGGTCAGATAGCTGGGTGGTCAGAGCTATATGGTTGGCTGTTGGAAATACTTTGGGTTTCTTGAGGAAAGGGAGGAACTGCCTCTTCCCTGCCTTTACTTATGACAATAAATAGAATAACCGGAGCCTAGAACACTCAGGAGAGAAATATCTGAAATGCCCAATCTGCTATCATTGCATTGCTGAAGCAAAACCAGAAGCTAGCTATTTCCAGTCACTGTACTTGAGGCATGGTTCAGTGCCTCTTAGGACATTTCTATCACTTGCATACCAAAGGCTTTTGTAATTGCTACAGATGCCACAAGCACTCCATAGCCTTCTCTCTTTCCTCTGTAAAGATACCTATGAAAACGAAAATAACTCCAGCTTTGGCGTTTGTAATATATTGTGTTCTCACTGTGCAAATATACTAAACATGCCATTGAAACGGCCACAGGTCACAGGGTGCGGATACTGGAGGGTGCACATTTCAGATGATAGGAATAATACATATGCATCAAGAGAACATAATCTTTCTGACAGTGACTTACAGACGATTCTGTTTACAGATGAACAGACATCTGATATTACAATTCATTGTTCTGACACATATTGTAATCGTGGTGTGCAGTTTTTAATACATCATGTTGCATTTAGCTCAGCCCATGTTCTAATACCATGTAACATAAATTTTGCCAAAAGGCACGACATTACCTGACACCGACTTTCACAAGACACACACAATGTTTTCAGATCACCTGCTTGTTACCCATGAGCGCCCAATTCAGAAATCAAGCCAGCAGACAAAAGTGGAGTGAATGTGTAGCCTCAGAGCTGCGTATTTATCTTGAATCGTTTTGTGCATTTCTACCTGTAGTCAATGATTCCATTCCATTTTTATGTTGAAATGCATGAGCAACATCAATGAACCTTTTTTTGTGTGTGTGAGCTAAAGTACGATTTTTATTCAGAATCCATCAGTAGAGAGAGAGCCGGAAAGTGTTTTCAGATTACATGCTGTGGGTAAAAATCTTTTACGTGTTTATCATGAGCTCTCTATTGCAACTCTCACCAACATGCTTGTGATTGTTTTGTTTTTGTTCTACCTACGACTTTTAAAAATAAGACATCACTGTTAGCCGTGAAATATTTTCAGCTGTCATGATGTATCCTTCTTTGGGGTTAGTAAAAAAAAATTAAAAAAAAAATGAAATGAAAGGGGGTAAAGATTTGGGGGCAACACATTTATAAACTACTAAAAAAGACTTTAGGAGACGGAGCGATGGCTCAGCAGTTTAGTGTGTGGACTTCTCTTGCAGTTCATTTCTTAGTACTCATACCAGGCAACTTGCAACTACAGGTCAACTATAGCTCCTACAGATCCAGCATCCTTCCCGGGCACCCCCACACACCCATGCACACGTCCACCTATGCCCACGCGTATAAACACATGGTTAGAAATAAAATACATCTTTTGAAAAGAGAATAAATACCGAATCACAAAGATTCAATGATACAGACTTACAATTTTTGATATTCACTCATTTAGGAAATTATTTCCTAACAGTTTATTGTGCATGAGGGCAAACTACTCAAGGCCCAGATGATTCTTTCTGGGTAAGAAATCTAAAGAGATTGGAAAAAAATAAGCTGTTATCTGTGAAATCTTGCCAGGATTCTGAAGAATAGTTTGCCAAGGGGAAAGAAAGCTCATTGGAATGAATTTTCCTCTAATATTTTAAAGTAATATAAAGATATTACTTCTTAATTGAGGAGAGAAATTTAATTTTAACTTGCACAACTTCCAATTTCAACATTAGTACCCTATTATTTAATGATTATATTGTTATTATCATTATTACTGTAATTAATTCTCTTCTATTATTACCACAGTCTTTACACATATATGTGTGGGTGTGATTGCCATTTAATCACATAACTGAGATTTTAAGAATTCCTTTAATGTAAGGGTCATATGCTTCCAAATACTCTGGAGACTTCAGAGAAGATACAACATAATCAATTCTTTGGAATTCTTAATCAGAATAAGAAATCTGAGCTGGGCATGGCGAGCATGTCTCTTATCCCCACACTTGGAAAGTGAAGGAAGGAGAATCGGGAGCTCAAGGTCATCCATGACTATAAAGAGTGTTCAAGGATAGCTGGGACCAGACTGGGCTATATGAGACATTGTCTTACCTGCTCCACTCTCATAAATGAATAAATAAACAAACAAACAAACAAATAAATAAATAAATGTAATAAAATTCACTAAAGATCTTGTCTGCATTCAGTACTGTTGTGGAATATTATTTTAAGGTGTGTTACTTTTTTTATGCTGTGGAACATTTGTTTTAATGATGCAAAGATGTGTTGCATTCTTTTATGTTCCATTTGTTTAACTCTGTGAAGCTGGGTTACTTTGCCTGTCTAAAATACCTGATGGTCTAATAAAGATCTGAATGGCCAATAGCAAAGCAGGAGAAAGGATAGGCAGGGCTGGCAGGAAGAGAAAATAAATAGAAAGAGAAATTTGGGGGAAGAGGGAAAGAAGGAGCAAGAGAACAAGGAGAAGAGGATGCTAGGGGCCAGCCACACAGCCACACAGCCACACAGCCACACAGCCACACAGCCACACAGCCACATAGCCACACAGCCACACAGCCACACAGCCAGCCAAGAGCAGGAGTTAAAGTAAAATATACAGATGTAAGAAAAGGAAAAAGCCCAGAAGCAAGAGGTAGATGGGATAATTTAAGAAAAGCTGGCAAGAAACAAGCCAAGCTAAGGCTGGGCATTTATAATTAAGAATAAGCCTCCATGGGTGACTTATTTGGGAGCTGGGTGGTGGGTCCCTCAAAAGAGCAAAAACAACCCACAACACAGTATAACTGTGAGCCTGCAGAGCACCCTGTAACTAATGACTGATTGTGTGGTTTTCGGTTTTCTTTTATGTGTGTGTGTGTGTGTGTGTGTGTGTGTGTGTGTGTGTGTGTGTGTTCCATGATGCATGTGTGGAGGTCAGAGAACAACTTTTGAGAGTCATTTCTCTCCTCCCACTTTTTTTGCAGCAGGGTATTCCTTTTTTTGTTTGTTTATTTTTGTTTTGTTTTTTTGCTTTTTGGTTTTTGAAGACAGAGTTTCACTGTGTAGCCCTGGCTGTTCTGGAACTCACTCTGTAGATCTGGCTGGCCTTGAACTCACAGAGATCCACCTGCCTCTGCCTCCCTAGTGCTGGGATTAAAGGCGTGTGCCACCACTGCCCAGTGGGTTTTCCATGTCCACTCACTCACTTGGGAGCTTGTGTTTTGCTGCTCTGCATGCAGACAGTCCTTGGATGATTAGGAGCGTGGATTTGGGCTCCAGAATGTATTGTTCAAATCTCAACTAAGGCACTTCCAACTAATGAACCTTGAGCCTTGTCTTGACACTCTCTGAGACCAAGCATCCTCGTCTGTGAAGTGGGGGTAAAGTGTATCACTGTACCACTCACTGTGTCGCTGCTGTGAGCATTAGGGAAGGAGATGCACATAAAGAACTTAGTGTAATATGTGCCATGTCACAGCTACCCAGCAGGTGAGAACCATCACTATCTATACTCATGTAAGCACAGAAAGAAACTATTCAGAATCGAAGCCGTGTGGTTAAACTAGACCAGGATGTAAGGTTTTTCGCTTATCAGAACTAGGGATTCTAATGCAAACTGCTTCTTGTTAATATTTAAGGATTGTAAGTTGGAAATGTGAATATTATTAAATTTATTTTCTCTGACAAATAGGAAAGAAAAGGAATCTTCACGTTGTCAAATTTATTATTGGAAACTTGAAATATCAAAAGATCCTCCAGGAGAATCTTTAAAATATTGCATGAAACTCATGTGGTTAAGCCCATCAAAGGTAAATGCTAGCTGTATAACTTTGGAAAATATTATTAACTTGTCATTTTTCAGCTGACAGAAATGCTATGAAGTAATGCACTGGTGTAAATAATGTTACAATTCCTTTTTTTTGTTTCTCTTGCTGGCTCAAGCTGGTCTGGGACTTACTAGGTAGTCTAAGGTGCCCTCAAATTTATGCTATTTCTGTCTTCTGTAGAGCTGGGATTTCAAGTGTCTACCATCATAAGTGTCTTTAAAGATATCATTATTAACAAGTAGTAAGTATCCAATACCTGAGAGCTATTATTTTAAATGTGGTAGAATTTGTGTAAATGAACTTTCAGCATTGTGAAGTGCACGTTGTACATCTAAAAGAATTTATGAGAGTATTTAAAATGGTGTCTGTTGGGACAGACTAATATTTTTCTTTTCCTTTTCCTTTTTAGAAGTCTTTGGGCTGGGTGGTGGTGGCACACCCCTTTAATCCCAGCACTCAGGGGGCAGTCAGGCAGATCACTGTGAATTCGAGGCCCACCTTATCTACAAAGTGAGTTCTAGAACAGCCAGGACTGTTACACAGAGAAACCCTGTCTTGAAAGAAAGAAAGAAAGAAAGAAAGAAAGAAAGAAAGAAAGAAAGAAAGAAAGAAAGAAGGAAAGAAAGAAAGAAAAGAAAAAGAAAAACCCAAAACAACAACAACAAAAAGAATTCTTTAAATGCCACTATAAAGGCTTTTTAATTTAACTTGTATTTTAATTTATTCTTTGAGAATTCCATACAAATGTAAAATAAATTTTTTATTTTTATTATTTTATTAAAAAAATACAGACGCTCCAACTTTATAACCTCCTCTTCTTCCTTCTCCTTTTCTTCTCCTTCTTTAAATAACTCTGAGTTCACATCACGCTAATCATGTGTAGCAGCTTGGTTTCTCTATGTCCTGTAAACAGACTGTGTGGTGTCTGCAGAAATAGGGACTTACCAGCATTCTGGTGGGAAACCAAGAGCAATGTCAATAGCCTGTATTGTTTCAGGGGCCTCTAGACTGATCCCGACCAATAGCTTGACCACAGGGATTGCATGCCTGGCACTGGACATTTTATTTGATAACATGTAGCTTCAGGAAGGAACATTGTCACCATATAAAGTAGCTACATTTAAAGTCCATCTTTTAGGAAGTTTATAAGGTAGTGTGTTTCCATATGGCTTTTGGAATCACCCTTATTGTTAGTTATCCCTCCTCCTACCTCTCCCTCTGCCCCCACTCCAGTCATACCCCCCCCCCATTGTTCCCCCTTCCTTCTTCACAGCACCTGTGCAGGCTGTATTTTTCTTCTGGCACAGAAAGGGAGTCTGGGAAATTCCTACAAGGTAAAACCCAAAGACTATCTTAGAAGGAAAACAAAGATGAACATCAATGAAATTATACAGGGGGATTTATTGGTCTATTGAAGCCTTTGTTTTGAAAAGTGAGAATAAAGCCTTCAACAAATCACTGGGGGATAAACACGAGGGAAACAATTTTATTTAACTCATATTAAATAATTTGTGCCTGCAAGTAAAGGCTGATGGATAATTTAAATTATAATCACTGTTGTATCAGGTGGAATTTTATTTTCCTTGGTTTGTAAAAGTTAATTTCCACAAATAAAGATGGAAAATTCAATGTTTTAACGATGCTGTTTTGTAAATGAGTGGTAAAGCTTGGTTGATTATGATGCAAATCCAGCAACTAGGTCTTATCGGTTCTGATAGGAATTAAAAAAAAAAAAAAAAAAAAAAACACACCAGTAAGGAAAGCATTCAAGGCTCATCCTAGCTCTACATCGTAATTGCATACTTGTCAGTTATAGATGATAAAGCAAGGGTTGGGATATAGCTCTGTGGTGGAACACTTGCCTAATGTATTCACTGTCCTGGGTTCAATGCCTAGAACTGAAAATTTAAAACAAAACAGATAAAACCAAGCAGTATGAATATGTTATGATATACTCAAAAGGAGGAAAGAAAGATTCAGAATCCAAATGCACTATAAGTCATCACTATCCGTCACAAGTTGCTGGATACTCACTGTGCCCATTCCAAATTCCTTAGCCCTGATTTTGGTTTTGTTTCTAAGGCCACAAAGACACAAAAGTGTGAACACCAACAAATGGGTTTAATATCAAGCTAGGAGTTAAAAAAAAGAAAGAGAAGGAGGAGGAGAGAAAGGAAACAAAGGGTAGAAATAGGTTTGGATTAAATATGTCCAAAGAGCAGAATCGCAAGGCAGAGGAGCCAGGTGAACAAGGCGCGGTTGATGTCTTTTCTGTATCTGGAAGAGGGAGTTAGTTATACATAAATAAAACAGAGGACAGGTTTGCTCTGCTCCACAAGCTTCCAGAAGCCTTTCTGCTCACATCCCATAAGCCATAACTGGGCTTGACAGTCGCACCAAAGTACAAAGAAGAGGAAATATGGAGCCCCTAGCCGGGCTACTGGGAGCCCCATTAACAGTTGGGAATATCCTTTTGCCAACTAGCCATCCATCCTATCACCTAATATTACTCTCTCGGTCTCCTTTCTAGATTTTTAGACTGTTGACTGTTTATGTAAAAAACAAACAAAAAAACACCCCAGCCCTCATCTTAAAGGGAATAATAGATAGTTTATTTTGGAGCCATTTTGAACGACCATGGCCCGGGAACACGGATTTAGGGTTACCCCAAATTCCGTGTTTCAGTGTGGAGGCAGTTTTAGAAAGTGTTCATAGTTTTACAGGAGGGAGAAAGTCATAAATCAAGGCAAGTTTAAGATGCATTAGTAGGTACATCGGAGAGGCAGCTACCACGAGATGCCCCGCCCCGCCCCCATCTCGGCAGACAGATCCCTTCCAGGAGTTTGCATTCACAGCCAGCTGCAGCCTCTTTTCAGAAATTTTCATCTGCAAGGTTTTAGCCACACTTAGCCCTTTTTATGTGTATACATGTATGTATTGTCTGCTAGGATCTGCACATGACGGGGAGCATGCAGGTTTTGCCTTTCTGAGTTTGGGTAGATGAACGAGAACAAGTCTGAGGAAAGCTAGGGTAGGTGTCGGCTTCCGGAGAGTGTCACCACTGCTGGTTTTGTTCACCGTTTTCAGTGTTATTGACTTCTGCTCTTGTCCTTATGCCGTCACTTCTTAGCCGGTGATCGAACTAACCAATTTATTGTTTCAAAAACAATCTCCCCCTGCATCTTTATGTCTAACTTGCTCTTCTGTTGCCGGTTTCCTATGGTGGAGGGTTAGTGACCAGCAAGACTGAGAGGCTTTCCCTTTCCTGGTAGGACACACACTTTCAACACTGCAGATTCACTCTGAGCGAAGGTTTGCCGGATTCGAAACAGCTGGCTGTTTTCATTTTCTTTTATTGTTTCTATTTATTTATTTTATTATTTTTATTATTAGCTTACATTCTTTTTCTATTTATTATTACTCTGTGTGTGTGTGTGTGTGTGTGAAAGAGAGACAGACAGACAGACAGAGGAAAACAATGGACGTATGGAAGTATAGGGCTGGCTCCAGCCCTATGTGATCTCGCTTCAGACTCCCATTGCCTCATTCCTTTATCTTCCTGTTTAATTGCTTCAAATACTACATTTATACAAAATCACACAGGAAAACCCTTTTTAAATTAATTTGCATACTCATGTTGCTTACGTGCTCACAAGAGCGTGTGTTTTGCAGTGCTGGGGGGGTTGGGAGGCATGAAGATGTATGGGAGGGGAGGGGGCATGAAGGTCAGAGAACAACTTGAGAGAGTCAGTTCTCTCCATCCACGATGTGGGACCACACTCCCGTCACCAGGTTTGGAGGCAGCCACCGTCAGCAACTGAGTCATCTCACCAGCCCCACGTTGTCACTTTCACTCAGTTCAAAATATAACTTTCCTTAAGATAGCTTTGATGGACGTTATTTCAAAGTGCGATATTTAGAGAGTCCCTAGATAACTGTCTGTACTGGTTTCTAACTTAACTCTGCTGTGAGAAAATGTACTTTATTTCAATTATTTTAAATGTGTTATGATGTGCTTTATGGCTGAGGATTTGGTCTAGCCTGATGAAAGTGTGGTTGTCTTCTGTGCTGTTAGGCAACCCCAGCTGGTTTATGGTATAGGTTGATGGTTTTTGTATTCTTACTGAGTTTCTGCCTCTTAGTCCCCCTATTCCCAAGAGACAAATGTTAAAGTCTGCTATCACAAGAGTAGACACAGTTCTTCCTCCTTTCAGTCTGTCAGCTTTTGCTCTGTGCGTTTTGAAACTCTGGTGTTCATCACACACACACTGGGGACTGAAAAGCCTATTGGTGAATTAATTCTCTTTCCAGCTTGTGCCCATCCTCTTTATCAACCTGATAATTGTCTACACTCTGAGATCCTCCTTGTGTTACATAGGTATGCCGCTCCATATTTCTCTCGGTTACTGCTTGAATGGTGTGTATCCGTCTGCTCTTTTACTTATACCCACGTGTTATGTGACTTCTCCTGGGGAGACCTGAACAACTGTCTAATCAGCCCAGATAGGACACCAACAACAGACCCAAGAGAAGACGCCTCTCAAATCCACCGTGGTGGATCGATGAGTTTATTGGCTTATTTACAGAAGCGTGGCTAAGAGCATGAGTGACTCAGGAACAGTCATAGCACCAAAAAATCCTACCTCAGCCAGTATGACAACCTCCCAAAAGCTTCAAAGGTGGCATCCTTCCTCCCCAAAAGCTTCAAAGGTGGCATCCCCCCTTCAATTAACCTGTCCTCCATATCACCTATTCTCCATCTTCTATAGCAGCCCCTCCTGAGACCACAAACAGCTGGGGCAGAATTAGCTAGAACTGTAGGGAGGTCACAGAAGGGAGCAGTGGCTAGAATTTCACATGACCCTCCTCAGCCCCTCCGTCTATGAGAGAACATCAGAAGGGCCCTCTTATCGAGGGTCTCCCTTAGGTAATCCAGCTGCCCTGACTAAGATGGTGACGGCTATGTTATGCCCCGAGGACAGTGTTTCACGACACTCTGTGAAGCAAGGTTCTTGAGGAGAGAATCTATTTGGTCACCCTTCCTTGCTTGTTTGAGTGATCGGACAATCCCTGTCTTTATTTTAGAACATTTACACTTAGCCTAAGTTTTGATATGGTTAGATTTAGGCCATCCATTTTATTATTTGTTATCTCAATTTTTGTTTCTTTGTGAGTTTATTTTTGTTGGGGCTTTTTTGAGACAGACAGGGTCTCATGATGTAGACCAGGCTAGTCTTGCACTCACAGAGATACATACACCTGCCTCTGGCTCCCGAGGGCTGAGATTAAACATGTGTACCACCACACCCAGTTTGATCTTTATTTTTTCACTACTTTTTCTTTCCCTAACGTTCTTTGCTTTCTGTTGTATTGTTCAAATAATTGTTATCATTTTGATTTATTTATTACAATTTGGATCCTCTATCTCCCTCTTCTCTCTGTTGTTCTAAGAAATAAATAACATCCTATTATTTACAGCTAGTATTTTGCCACTATAAATAAAACATGAATTCCTTATAATGATATTGGTCAATTTATATCCCACTTTAATGCTACAGTTGGCATATTAATTATACATTACACATTAATTGTCAATCACAGATTATATTCAGAGCACTGGTGTCTTGGGAGTCAGTTTCCGTTTGAACAAGAACAAAAAAGGGAGGTAGTTAGGAGGCCTGTGTGGATGAGGTAATCAGAGATTAGAGGGAGGCCTTGCTGGTCCCAATACTAAGACAACAACAGGCTTAATTTCCTTGGGTACTCGATGCCTTTTGAACCAACTAGAGCTTGGTGATGGAAAAGGAGAGTGTGTGCCTGGTGGCTGAGTTGCATTTCTTATGATCACAATTGTCAAAAGGCTTAAGATTATTTGATTGCTTCTATTTGTCATTGATGTTGAAACACCCCCTATTGGAAGAAGGTGAAGGGGGTAATTTCCAACAAATAAGGGGTACTCTTCTAGATTTGAAGCACACAAGCAGACAGCTCTCTCTACAAACTCCGTCCTGAGGTAGCCACTTCTCCAGCCCATTATATTATTTTTAATGATCCATATGTGTGTGTCTATGTGTTTATGCTCTGTGAATGTGAGTATCTGCAGAGGCTGGAGGTGTCAGAATCCCTAGAGCTGGATTTACAGGTGGCCACAAGTTGCCCAACATGGATGTTAGGAAACCAACTTGAGTCTTTTGCAAAAGCAGTACATGCTCCTAACCACTGAGCCATCCATCTCTTTGGTCCCTACACTTGAGAATATCTTAGTCTTTTCCTGAGTTCCCCTCTTTCTGAAAGTCAATATTTTAAAGCTATATTTCTGTCTTAATTAGGGTTTCTGTTGCTGTGAAGAGATACCATGACCCCAGTAACTCTTAAAAAAAAAAACCATTTAATTGGGGCTGGCTTACAGTTTCAGAGGTTTAGTCCATTATCATCATGGTGTGACATGGTGGCATGCAAACAGACATGGTGCTGGAGAAAGAACCAAGAGTCTTACATCTTGACCCACAGACAACAGGAAGTGGTCTGAACTGGACATACCTCAAAGCTTGCCCTCACCGTGACACACTTCCTCTAACAAGGCCACATCTACTTCAACAAGGCCACACCTCCTAATAGTGCCACTGCCTATGAGCTTATAGGGGCCAATTACATTTAAACTACTACATTTTCATTCTTTAACAACCAAAAAAAAAGAGATGTATTTCATTGTCTTTACAATAACTATATGTAAGATTTTGTTGGTTCTGGAAGTTGTTATCTTTAAAGGTTGCTAAGGAGATGAAATGAGACCACGGGGTAATTCCTGAGGTGCACCAGAGGATTGCAGTTAGTAAGGGAACTGCGGACAGTCAGAAGTGTGGGAGTTAGATGTCCATGTAAACAACAGTTTACAGGGTCTCATTTGTGAGGTCCGAGGGGACCCTCCAGTTTCTATTTGGGAAAGGAGTAAGGTCACATGTGTAGGTCACATACGCTCAGGCACTTCAGCATAACTCATATTTTAACCTTCTTCTCTGAAAATGTCTTTATGTGAAAGGGCAATTGCTGAGACCTGCAAGGCTTTTGGTGTTGACCTGAGCAGGGCCACAGGAGAATGAAGGACAGGCACACACACACATGTGCAGAACAGCTGGGATCGGGCGGGCTATGCGCTCTGATGGAGTCACACCAGCAGCAGCCTGGAACCTCAGCAGGTTTATGTCACACATCTGAATTGAGGAGGTGGGTTTATTGTATACAGCTGAAGGAGGAGGATGGGGCATTTTTGTGTGTGTGGGGGAGATATCTCTGTAGGGAAGAGGTCTCAGGGTGTAAACATCTGGAAGAAGAAAGCTGTGGTCACCTGAGGGGTGGGGGGGGGGGAGACAGCACTTTGCCATTTCCACTGGTCTAAGGGACTGGGGTCCTTCACATGGCCAAGCTCACGTCAGCAACCACGTTCACTCAGGACTTACTGCATTTGTCCCCACACACTATTGTCTCTGTGTAAGAAAGCTTAATTGCTGATGTTAATTGTGCTGGAATTCCTGATTCTCAGCTAGTGAGAGGCTTCAGTCAGACTCATGTACCTTAATTTCCCTGTCTTTCTAGCTGGCCTCTCTTATTTCTTGCAGAGGCAACTTCGACTTCAAACTGTTCAAAATTTGTCCTCGGGCTGCTCCTCCTTCGTTCTGCAGGCAGCTCTTCCTGGAAAGAACTGTCAGGCCACGTACTCTCCCCTCTGGAATACCTTCCCAAGTCTCTCCTCAAGCCAAAACAATAACCTTTTGACATTTCGCCTCTCAGAAAGTCCTACAGTAAGCACTTGGTGCTGTGAAAACATCCATTTGTCATCTTTCCAGGAAATCCATCCTCGGGCTCTGCAGCTTGTTTGACGGTAATGGTGGTGTTCGGGGATTTACTGGCTTGCAGACTGTGACAAAAACAGAGCCAGGCTTTGGACCACGCTGCTCGGTTATGGAGAACGCTGCTGATGCAAATACACTGCTCTGCTGCTCACTAATTTCTCTTGCTTTTCTTTCTAATCAAACAAATGGTTTGCTATGAATTCATCTGCATTTGTTTCCTGCAAATCATTCACAGGTCCTCAGACAGGAGTAAATATCTTCCTGCCAAATCGAATATAAGAAAATAGAAAGGCTTAGCTCATACACACTTCTGTATCATTCAGGATAGGAACTATACCAGTCACCTGAACAAAGAGAATATATTGTCTAGGCATAAAATTCTCTAGGCAAAAATAAAGTGTCTAGGCATAAGTAGCAATGGGAAAGAGCAGAAAAGATGTTTCATATGCAGCAACTGTGAGCCTCTGTGGCTCACTCCAGTAATCCCAGCGCTTACTAGTTGGACAGGAAGATTTCAATGAGTTTGTAGCCAGCTTGGGTAAGTTCTGGTTCGGCCAGAGATGGATCATAAGACCCTGTCAGATATAAATAAGTAAACAATGAAAGGTAGTGACTTCAAGAACATCATCACTTCCAAAACTAGGGAACAAAAGGGAATAGTTGAAGTTTATAAAACTTCAGAATTTGGAGGAAGCTCTCAAGAGAGGGCATTCGATACTTAAGAACTGCATTCTCAAGGATGAAACTCCAAATGGAATACACTATCCCTCAGCAAGGAGCGATATCAAGATAAAGGGGTGAGGCAGAGATGGCCCCATTGGCAAAGCATGAAGATATGAGGTCAGATCCCTAGCTCCTGTGGGAAAAGCCAGGAGCAGTGACAAACGTCTTTAGCCCTAGCGTGGTGGGGTGGAAACAGGCAGATCCCTAGAGCTCACTGGCCATATAGCTAACCAAATTAATGAGTTTCAGGTTCACCAAGAGACCCTGTCTCAAAAAATAAGGTGGGGGGATGTCTCGAAAGAAACCCAACGTCAATCTTTAGCTTTCACATACACACACACTTGCACACATGTGAATAGACTCACATGAGCACATACATAAATACATACCTCCCCTCTCCCCCTCCCACCCCCACATACATATGCACACATGAAACTCTACACACATAGGACATCTATTCTTATCCAAAGGACTGCATTAAATTTAAAAATAAAACAAAAACTTGCTCTTCTGATAAAGGTTTTCCTTTAGAAAGATGAGTTAAGAAGATCACTACAATTAAAATAGATCACTAAATTTAAAAATATAATCAAGGAACATTCCTATGCCCACAAATTTGATACCACGGATGAAATGGAATGGAGGTTTACTGAAAGATGCACTCTGCCAAAGCTCATACAAGGAGAATCAGATGCTCAAAATAGGCCTACCCCCTACACACCAAAGGATCTGAGTCAATAATTAATAAGCTTCAACAACAGAGTACCAAGCCCAGATGGGTTTATTGCTGAATTATATCAAACACTTAGAGGAAATATCCTACTTACTTAAAAAAAATCTCTTCCAGAGGATAAAAGCAGGGAGAATACTTATAAGAAAAGATAACTATACACCAATACCTTTCATAAAAGCAAATACAATATATATTGTATTTATATATATCATTTTACACACACACACACACACACACACACACACACACACACCATTACCAAGTGAGGTAGACTTGTTGTAATTTTAAAATGGCATGAATGAGTCAAACCATACAACAGGGCCCATGTGGGAAGTTTATTGAGGGGAAGGGAGAGAAGGGGGCAGAGACCAGAAGAGAAGGAGAAAGAGAAAGTGGACAGGGCCCACCTTTTATAAGGAAACATAGCAAATGCACACAGTGGGTGCTCTTAGTAGCTGCAGCTGAGGATGTATTCTGTCAGGACCCTAAGGGCAGGCCAGCACAGATGCCTAAATGCTAAGAAATGTTACTCTTAGTAAACTAGGAGTGCTTGATAAAGAATATGTACAAAAAGAAAAATCTAACATCACACTTAGTGTTTAAAAATACAGATTTCCCACTAAGAACAGGAACAAGGCAAGGACACTCTCTCTCATTGCTCTACTAGTCTTAACTAAAACAGTAAGGCGAGAAAGAGAAAAGGGCCACAATATAGAGATTGGCCAGGAAGAAGGAATACCACTCTCATGCTCAGATGATGTCACTATCTGTGTGGTAAGCCAAAGGAATAAAAATTTTTTTTAATGCTCTTGGAGCTTACAAACAGTTGTAGAAAGGTTACCGCACAAAGGGTTAATATATTCAGTCAATTGCTTCCTGTAACAGCAATGGACAAGTGGAAGTTGAGATTAAAACACAATATAAACAGACTAGCAGTGTGGGGCTAAGAAAGGGCTTGGGTGAGCCCAGGCCCACAAAACCCAGGTACCATGGGGAGGAAATTCAAACTGGCAGCTTGGGCCTAAGACAGGGTTTGGGCATACACAAATCTGTAGAGTCCCAAGTATCATGTGGCAGGTGCATGGATTGGCAGCCCAAGGGTGAGGTGGAATTTGGGTGCACACAGGCCTGGTATAGCCAAGGACTGCAGCAGAGTTAAGTTGTGTGCAAAGGCAGGACTGTGGAACTCAGAGCAGTGTCAGCACACAAAGGACATAGGTTTAATTTGGCTGACATGACTAGCCTGCCAGATTTTTCCCTACCTTAGCAAACTGATACAAAGGACAATCCCAGAGGTGGGAGGAAGCATAGCACCCCTCTAAGTAAAATAATGGGTGAGTCCATGCTGAAAGAAGAAAGGTGATGATTTGAACAAAAATTAAAATATAATAAAACCTCAACCGAAAAACTAACTCCAGATGCAAACGTCTTCAATGGCACAATCACTCAATACCTCCTTCTCTAACAAGAATGTGATTAATAACATTATTGTCTCCCACAAATTGAAACTCCAGCATCCTAGCTTCCTTTAAGTCTTGTAGGTTCATCATAGCTATGCGTTCTACAGCTAGAAAATTCAGACAGAGTCACTTTACAAGCCTGAAGTCCAGCAGGGAAGGGAGACAAGCTGTACAGACACTCCTCCCTCCCCGCCCCCATACTCCAAGGCTGGCCTCCTGACATTGTAGGCTGCTTTGCTGAGCCACCACAGCTGTGATGCCACTTTGCTCCCTGAAGGAGGCCAAATTCCCAGGAAGCCTCCAGAGTCAGCACCAGTGGGATCTCTGAGAAATGATAATTATACAAATATCACAGGACAGGTGAAAGCTTTGGGACACTATGAAAAGCCCAAATGGACAAATTATGGCCATAGAAAAAGAAGAAGAATTCTATGCCAATAAAACAAAAAGAAAAATAATTCCATGCCAATAAAACAAAAAGTATTTTCAATGAAACCTAAAGAAAATTTCCAGAATCTAGAGGGGGAAAATGCCAATGCAGATACAAGAGGCATATAGAACACCAACTAGACAAGAGCAGACAAACATCCCATATCATTTTATAATAACTACAAATAAGAACAACAGCAGCTACAACAAAAGAACTCTGGAAGCTGCACTAGTCACTTATCAAGGCAGGCTAATCAGAATCACAGCTGATTATACGACAAGCTTTCAAAGCCAGAACGGCTTGGGAAGATGTATGCTATGCTCTGAAAAACCATAGCCACCAATCCATACCATTATATTCAACAAAACTATCTGTCATAATTGAAGGAGAAACAAAAAGTTTCCATAGTAAAAGCAGGCTCAAGAAATTCATAACTACTAAGATAGCTCTACAGAGGATACTTAAAAAAATACTTCAGACTGAAGAGAAGGATAAACACTACCAAGAGGCCACAAGAGAAAAATAAGGAGTGCCAGGCCAGTTAAGCAAACAAGGAATAAGAAAACAGCACAAATCAACAAGATGACAGAAATGAATACATACTTTTCAATAATAACTGAATATTAGTGGTCTCAATTTTCTCAATCAAAAGACATAGATAAGCTTTCCATCATCTTTTTGAACCATCACCATTGTGCCCATGAATCTTCTGGCCAATGCTCTCAAGAGCATCAACAATGCAGAGAGAAGTAAATGTTCAGGTCCTCAACAGTTATGCTACAAAGTCATCATGGGGTTCCTAACTGTGATGATGACATGTGTTTACATTGATGAATTTGAAATCATTGATGATCATCAAGCTGGGAAAATCACTGTGAACCTCACAGGCAGGTTGAACAAGTGTGGACTGATCAGCCCTATAGTTGGTGTGCAGCTCAAAGACCTAGAAAGTGGCAGAATAATCTGCTCCCATCCAGTCAGTTATTTTTATTGTACTAGCAACCTTAGCTGGCATCATGGGCCACAAAGAAGCAAGGTGAAAACACACAGGAGGGTAAATCCTGGGATTACTTTTCTAGAGATATAAAACATGTATAAATAAAAAGACTCAGTGGCAAAAAAAAATAATAATGACAGAGACTAGTAGATTGGATTAGAAAACAGGATCCACTCTTTTGTTACCTTCAAAAAACACATCTCACTATCAAAGACAGATATCACTTTAGTGGAAAAGTATAGGAAAAGATATTCTAATCAAATGGAACCAGGGAACAGTCAGGCATAGATATTCTAAAATCAAACAAGATAGACTTCAAGCCAAAGTAGTCAGATGAGATAAACACGGCTACAATATACTAATTAAGGAAGCGATCCATCAAGAGGTACAGTTCTAAACATGTATGCACCAAACACAGGAACACTCAATCTCTTAAACCAAATACTACTAGATGTAAAGTTATAGTTTAATCCCAATACAGTAAAAAAATAATAATAAATAATAATAAAATTAGAATGACCATGCCAACTCTTATAAAGGAAACATTTAATTGGGGTGGCTCACTTACAGTTCCAGAGGTTCAGTCCATTATCATCATGATGGGGAGCATGGCAGGATGCAGGCAGACATGGTGGTGACAGAGTCCTACATCTTGCAGGCAACAGGAAGTTGACTGAAACACTGGGTGGTATCCTGAGCATAAGAAACCTCAAAGCCTGCCCCCACAGTGATACATTCCGCTAACAAGACCATACCCATTCCAACAAAACCACACCTCCTAATAGTGCCACTCCCTGTGAGATTATGGGGGCCAATTACATTCAACTACCATAAATACCAATTAAATTCAGAAAATCATAAGAACTTATCCTAAATCCTATATTCCATTAAATTGGAAAATCTAAAAGAAATAGGTGAATTTCTAAATGCATATTACCTACCAAAATTAAACCAAGATGAAATAAATAGTTTGAGCATATCTGTAACAACAATGAGATTGAAAAACACACACACACACACACACACACATACACACACACACACACACACACACACACACACATACACACAGTACAGGGCCAAAAAAATGTGCAGAACCCTACCAAACCTTCAAACTCACCAATACTACTCAAATTATTTCACAAACTGGAAAGGGAAATTATGCTTCCAAACTTTTTATGAAGGCAATATTGTACTGATACCGAAACTAGATGAAGACAAAGAAAAAAAAGAAAGGAAAGAAAAGAAAATTACAGGCCAATCTTCGTGATGAACATAGATCCAAAAATTCTCAACAAAATATTTGTGAAATAAATTCAAGATAACATCAAAAAGATCATTCATCATGATCAAATTTGCTTCGCTGCAGGGATGTTTTAACATATGTAAATCAATATGTTTGTCACATAAGTGGAATCAAAAACAAAACTCACATGTCCATCTCCATAGGCGCAGAAAAGTCTTTGAGAAATCCAACATCCTTTCATGATAAAAGTCACGGAGAAGCTAATGGCAAAGGTAGCAGATTTCCACATAATAAAGGCTGTAAATGACAAGCCGACAGCCAACATCATGTTAAACAGAGAAAAAAAAAGTCAAGGCATTCCCACTGAGATCAGGAAGAAGTCAAAAGTGTCTACTCTCCTCAAATCCTGCTCAATAGAGTGCTTTATGTCTTAGCTAGAGCATGACAAGATAGGGAAATAAAAGTGACACAGGTAAGAAAAGGCCAAAGTGGCCCCATTGTCAGATGATATGATTCTACACATAAGAGACCCTAAAAACGCCACCAAAAGCTCTTAGAGCTGATAAACACTCTCAGAAATTGGATAGGATACAAAACAAACCACACAAAAATCAGTAGCCTTCCTATATACCAATATATATGGAAAAATAAAGAACCAGGGAAACAAATCTCATTGGTAATAACTACAAATAAAAAACAAAACAACATAAAAATCCAGAGAATAAAGCTAACCAAGGAAATTGTGATGGTTAAGTTGAATTTTCAACTTGACATAACTTGGAGTCACCTGGGAAGAGAATGTCAATGAAGGGTCATCTACGTTGGATTGGCTCATTGACATGTCTATGAGGGATTGTCTTAATCAAGTTAATTAATTAATATAGGGAGACACAGGCCACTGGGGACAGCAATGTTGCTTAGGCAGGGGATCCTGAACTTTATGAGTGGAGAAATTGAGCTGAGTACAAACAATCAAGAAAGTGAATATAAAACTGGGCAGTGATGGTGCACACTTCTAATCCCAGCACTTAGGAGGCAGAGGCAGGTGGATCTCTGAATCTGAGGTCATCCTGGTCTACAGAGAGAGTTCCAGGACAGTCAGGGCTCTGCAGAAAAACTCTGTCTCAAAAACAAAACAAAATTCAAAACAATAACAACATACACACACACATACCACACACACACACACACACACACATACCACATACACACACACACACACACACATACACACACACACACACTTATTCATCTGCCCTTGAATGTAGGTGTGATGTGTCCTGGTCAGTTTTTTGTCAACTGGGCACAGGCTAGAATCATTTGAAAATAGGAAACCCACCAGTTTGGCCTGTGGGCAAGCCTGTGGGGCACTTTCTTGATTAATGATTGATATGGAAGGGTCCAGCCCACTGTGGGTGGTGCCATTCCTGGTCAGGGTGCCCTGGAGTACATGAAAAAACAAACTGAGTAAACTAGTAGGAGCAAGCCAGTAAGGAGCACTACTCCATGGCCTCTGATTCAGTTCCTGCCTTTACGTTCCTGCCTTCAGTTCCTGTTCTGATTTCCCTCAGTGACTTAATGTGACCTGAGAGTTGTAGGATGAAATAAACATTTTCCTCCCCAAGTGGCTTTTGGTCATAGTGCTTCATCGCAGCAATAGAAATCCTAACTAAGATGCTATCTGACTATCTGCTCGAGTTCCTGCCTTGATGTCCCCATGATGATGTACTGTAACCTGAAATTGTAAGCTGAAACAAACCATTTTCTCTCCTAAGTTGCTTTTTGTCCAGGTATTTTATCATAGCGACAGAAACAAAACTAGAGAAGAAAAAAGGACCCATATGATGAAGTCTTTAGACACTGAGGAAAGACATGAGGAAGACACTGGAAGACAAAATGACTTCCCGTGTTCACAGAACAGAAGAAATAATACTGCAAAAATGGCCACCTTACCAAAAGCAATCTATAAACTCAATGTCCTTCAGTCAAAACTCCAGGGCCATTCTTCACAGATAGAGACAAAAATTTTAAAATGTATATGGAAGCACAAAGGACATAGGGTAATCAAGGCAATCTTGAACAAAAAAACAACTGCAAGAGGTATCACCAGGCCTGATTTCAAGCTATACTACAGACTGATAGTATTTTAAACAGTATGGTATGAGCACAAAACAAATACTCAGATCAATGGAAAAGAATAGTGGACCCAGACAGAAGTCCAGCCAACAAAAGTTACCTGATTTCAAAGATGCCAAGAAATACACACTGGAGAAAAGAGCCTTTTCGATAAATGGTGCTGGGGAAACTGGCTATCAACATGTAGAAGAATGAAACTAGATCATTATCTCTTACTCTACACAACACCCAACTCCAAATGGATCAAGGACCTCATCATAAGACCTGATACCCTGAAACTGCTAAAGGAAAAATTAGGGAGTGCTGTACTTCAACATATATGTCTAGTTAAAGACTTTCTGAATAGGACTCTAGTAGCAAATTAAATAAGCCCAAAATTTGACAAATGTGATCCCATAAAACTAAAAAGCTTCTATATCATGAATGAAATTGTCAGTGTAATAGAGGCAGCCAACAGAATGGGAGGAAATCTTGGCCAGCTATACACCTAATAGCAGATTAGTGTCTAGAATATACAAAGAATAAAAACTAAACATTAGGAAAACAATCCAAATAAAAATGGGCTATGGAATTGAACAGAGAGTTCACAGAATAAGAAACACAAATGGATAGTAAACACTTTAAAAAGTATTTAGCATCTACCAGACAGTGGTGGCGCACACCTTTAATCCCAGGACTTGGGAGGCAGAGGCAGGTGGGTCTCCAAGTTCGAGG
Source organism: Peromyscus eremicus (assembly GCF_949786415.1). NCBI lineage: Eukaryota > Metazoa > Chordata > Mammalia > Rodentia > Cricetidae > Peromyscus > Peromyscus eremicus. Next base: position 57,724,109 of record NC_081427.1, read on the forward strand.
CCAGCCTGGCCTACAGAGCAAGCTCCAGGATGGTGAGGGCTATACAGGGAAATCTTGTCTCAAAAAACAAAAGCAAGTAAATAAACAAACAAAAGTATTTAGCATCCATAACCATCATGAAGATTCTGTTTTGCTAAATGAACACGTTATCAAACTGCCTTATAAATATTTATATTTATACATATATAGTAGTCCTGTCCTCTGCCTTGATCCAAGAGGCTATTTCCTGCAACAAGTGGAGGTTAATTTAGACTCTTGGCTGGTCAAGGAGATGAGAACATTGAGTGTTGAGTGCCTATTCTTCAATGGTACATTCATATTACCCTCTCCAAGGCTCAGGAAACATGGAAGAGTGAGTGGGAGGAATGGTAGAGTGGGGAGAAGGGCCTTGAAATGCTGTCTTCTGAGCATCACATGGCTATGGCATTCACGGAGTCACAGAAGCTGGGAATGCCTGCCTAGGGTTAGCACAAGACTGACCCTCTAAAAGCGAAAGGAGAAGGTTATACACAAATACAGTGCGGGCACATTTGTGTCGCATTCAAAAGCATGCAGAACCAAAAGTTCTACTACCACGTAGAGACAAAGTCACACTTACAAGGAAAAGATAAAGAAATGACTGCTCAAATGATTGCTCGAAAGTTGTCACTCCTGGCGAGGTGACATGAAGCCAGGTCAGAGACACCAAGAGCCATGTTGTCATTGTGGCTACAGAGGCCCTTGGGTCATTGTTATTCTTTTAGGGAAATGCAAGCATTTGTGTACGCTCTGTATATGATGTCTATGGCCTACTAGAAACAAACAAAAAAAAAACTGTGAAGTGAATTTCTGGTAGACTATGGTGTATATGTCCAATTTTCCTTAAGCTGATTTCTTAGAAACCAAATGGCTGGGCCAAAAGATATTAATATTTTCAAGGCTCTCATTTTCTGAATTGCCATTCAGTGGGATTGTTCCACTTTCCTTTCCCACGATTACTGAGCAGAGTCCCCGGTCACACTGTTAGAAAAATCAGTCACCTTGCTCTTCCCACACTGCCATCTGATATCGACCCAAGCCAGTTTCTTTCTCATCTTCTCTCCCGCTCCTCCCTCTGTCTTCTTATTTATGAAATTCAAGGACTCCTTTTCTTCTTGAAGTATTTAGAGAATGTCTTTCACTGTGTGTGGCTTTTGCCTTTCCTCATTCTTAGATCACCATTTAGTCCCCAGTTCTTAGAGACCCAGCCTAAGTTTCCTCAGTTTCTGGGGGTGGGGGCGGCAGGTAGAATTCTCTTCCTTCTTGTCCTTCATCATGAGTGGTTCTCATTACTCTTCACTAGCCAGCTCCATGGATGTTGGCCGGTCCAGACTGTCAGTGTCACAGACTGGTACTGTCTAAGCACCATGGAAGCTGATCTTCAAAGGTAGAGCCGGAAGCACGGGCTGATAGTCACTCCCTTTACACATCTCCTGATGGCAGGACAGTAGGAGGGAGGCAGAGATCAGCATATGAAGGAAATCAGTGATAAAGAAAGAGGCAGGAAGCCCCACCACACAGCCATCTACCAGGAAAGCTCACAAGGAGCCAAGCAGATGCTATATAAATGACCTATAAAGGTGAAACTTTCATGGTCTGGCACCACTGACCTGAACTTTCCTGCTTTCTAGTCTAATTCCTTGATCAGAAGTGTTCTGTTCCTTCATAAATTGTCTCTCTGTCTACCACTATCCATGTTTCATTGGTCTAGTTCTTTGTTACATGATAGAAAACCCTGGACATTTTAGCAGGTGCCCTCTGGACTCCTCTCTCTGCCTAAAACACCCTCCTATGCGGTGTGGGCTGGTTCTGTAACTTGCTCCAACCAAAAGCCTGTGGCAGAAGTGACATGCCAGTTCCTTCAGCGTGCTGCCGTAAGCCCTGGCACTTTCTATGTTGTGCTGTTGGGAGTCGTGAGCCATCATATAAAGGGCTTAGCTGGAGAAGCCACGTGGAGACACTGTGTGAAGGAGCCATCTGGATGTGGAGAGGCCTTGAGATTGCATGTGGAGAGAGGGGCCCAACTGGCTCCAGCCTTCCAGCCATCCCTGCCAAAGCATCAGACATTTGAAGGAAGCCATTGTAGCTGTTCCAGCCTCACCATATCTCACTGCAAGTGCCTGAGAAACTACGAGGAAGACCAACAAAGGGCTCACTCACCCAGCAGAAGCCAGAAACGTAATTGTAAGACTTAAGAGCATGTTTTGAGACATTGTTTTGAAGTAGTTTGCCTCTTCCGTGATTAGGCCTTCTCTTCTACGTCATTCATAGTCCCAGTTGGGGTATGACAAAGCTTTTCCTTAGTAAGAAGAAAAGCTTGAGGTTCCTGTGCCTAAACTAAATAATCTCTCTGTTTAAAACGGAGCTATCCCAGAAAACAATGTGAGGGTCCATGTTATCTAAGAAGGTTACAGGTGACCTGCGGGACACAGAAGATGCAGAGATGGGACGAGCCAGAGGAAGGACATCTCAGACACGGTGGACAGACGTGAGAGGAAAACACCTTAGTACAGAAGGGAACTGTCCTCAAAGCATCACGGTACAGTGACAAACGCCAAGACCTCACCCAAGACAAACACCGATGTAGTAGGAGCTGTTGGAGCTCTGCCCTGAAGCACCGTCCCTAATGAGGTAGCAGGTAACTGCTACAGCTGCCTGTAGACGAAATTCTAAACCGTCTTAGTAAATAAGAAACACAGAGCCAAATATAGAGTTAAAAGCCCAAGAGATCAGAACATTAGCCAAGACCACCTTATCTTACCACTCGCTGCCGTCCTTCCCCTGAGAGAGAGCGCATCTTCCTGTGTGTCTTGTGTTTTATTGCTTTCCTGTTCTGCCTTCTCATTGGCTCCCCAGCCACATCACTTCCTCGTCACTGCCTGTCTATACAGACCTCTATGTTTGGTACTGGGATTAAAGATTTGAGTCACCACACTTGGCTGTATCATTGACTCCACAGAGACTCTGTCTGCCAATGTGATTGGATTAAGGGCGTGGGCTACCACCACCTGAATTCTGTTCCTGGCTCGCTAATGACCTCTGATCTCCAGGCAAACTTTATTTATTAACATACAAATAAAATCACATTTCAGCACAATTAAAATATCACCACAGCTGCCTATGACCTTCAGGTACATGCCCCTGGGGCGTGGCCACTGGAGGGTGGAGGGGGAACCCTTAAGACCTGGGATGCACATACTTGGCTCTCTCTTTGCTACCTCGTGGTTTTGGATGCTGGGACAGACCAGGGCAGAGCTCTCCAGAGAACAGCGTTGGACCATGCCTCTCCCTTCCAGGATCCTGCGACAAAATTCCTTTATTCTGTCTTGTAAGTTAACCCCCAAATAAATTCCTTTTGATCATTAAGCTGACTCCATGGATTGCTAGCAATAATCCCATTACACCAGCTTAGGGGAGGAAAGGGTTAATTTCAGCTTACACTTCCAGGTCACAGTCCATGATTGGAGGAAGTCGGGTCATGAACTCAGATAGGAACTTGAAGCCGAAATCACAGAGAAATGCTGCTTGCTGGCTCACTCACAGACTTAGCTAACTAACTTCTACATGCATGAACCACCTGCCCAGAGAATAATGATGCTATTCTCCTGCTGTGGGATGTTCTGTATGGCAAATATGTTAATAAATAAAGCAATGATTGGCCAGTGGCAGGACAAGGAGGAGAGAATTCTGGGAAGTGGAAGGCGGAGGGAGACACTGTCAGCCGCCACCATGATAAGCAGCATGTGAAGATGCCGGTAAGCCACAAGCCACATGGCAAGGTATAGATTTATAGAAATGGGTTAATTTAAGATATAAGAACAGTTAGCAAGACGCCTGCCACAGCCATACAGTTTGTAAGCAATATAAGTCTCTGTGTTTACTTGGTTGGGTCTGAGCAGCTGTGGGACTGGTGGGTGACAGAGATTTGTCCTGACTGTGGGCCAGGCAGGAAAACTCTAGCTACACTCTCCCACACCAATTAACAACCAAGACAAGCCCTCCTCCGCACATATGGCTGCAAGCCAGTCTGATGTGGGCAACCCTTCAACCGAGACTCCCTTCACAGGTGAATCAAGGCTGTGTCAAGTTCACAGTGAAAGCTGAGATGCAGAGACCTGGTAAACCTGTTCTGTTGGTTCCCAGGCAATAAAGCCTGAATCTTAGCTCTTCTTGGAGTTTAATTGGTGACAGTGAGCTCTTGGCTCCCATAGTTAACAGAACAAGATGGGAGTGTTTGAGGGGTTCAACTAGCATGTTGAGGGTATAGACTGAAAAATAATAGTCAGAGAAATCGATTTCTGAACTGGACGCCATCCTATTATGAGTTCTGTAGCCCATACTAACAGTATATATCTCTATAGGCACCTTCTCCTTTGTATTAGCCAGGGCAAAATACAGAAAATAAAAACTACTACAGATATATTAAGCATCATGGTATTTAATGGTAGCCAGCGGGGTGTCAACGGGGGCGACCCACCTGTGGGAGAGAATGAGAGGGATGGGGGAGACATGAGAGAAGACAGCAAGACAGTGTGTTCTGATCAAGCTGCAAATTTTATTCTCCTCAGCAAGGCTTACATAGCATGGGAGGGGGCAGGAAGGAGGGAAGGGGTGCACAATGTGCCGTACGTGCAGGTGAAGGGGGACGTGCAGGTGAAGGGCTACGTGCAAGTTGTGCAAGTCATGAGGCTGCTAGGTGGTAAGGTCACTGGTCAGGGCCCATTGTTCTGTTGCTATGCTACCTGACCTGCCTGACCTGTTCTTTATCTTTGGGGGCATCTGGTTTAGGGTAGGGGCTTGTTCTCTGGCCTAGCTCGTACTTTTCCATGGTCCATGTTTGGTCCCTGACAATGTAGGGTATTGAATCCTTATAAAATAACTACCAGAAATATAAAATAATGATGAACATGTGTCATTAGACAGATGTTTACATTCATAGGCCATAAAATATCAAGAGCAAGTCCTAATTTAGAGTAAGAATTTTCAACAATGACCAGCAGGGCACAAAAACTCTAAAGGCCCAGCAGTGACACAAATACTTAGCAATAACTGTGGAGGTTTGAAAGAAAAAAAAATGCCCCCCCAAAGGGCGTGGCACTGTTAGGAGGAAGTGTGTCACTGTGGGGGCGGGCTTTCAGGTCTTTTTCTCAAGCTTCCTTCAGTGTGACTATCAGTCAACTTTTCCTGTTGCCTGGAAGGTGTAGCACTCTCAGCTCCAGCACCGCGTCTGATTCCACACCGTCATGCTCCCAGCCATGATGATAACGGACTGAACCTCTGAAACCATGAGCAAACCACCCCAATTAAATGTTTTCTTTGTAAGAATTGCCATGGTCATGGTGTCTCTTCACAGTAATAAAAACCCTAAGTAAGACATTAACCAACAGCTCTCTGATTACACTTAAGATCCATCCACTCAACAAGAAGAAAATCATGTCTGGGACCTGAAGTCTGGCCATCTACCCAGATGGAGTGAAGTCATGAATCTCGGAGAACCTACAACTCATCCTTCATCAAGGAAACTTCTCCTGTCAACAGTCAGAGAACATTACAAAAAAACACAGGCAATTAAACCGCAGAGTTGTATAGCCCAGTCTCAACAGATACATCTACAAAACAGCTCGTAAGGCTCAGGGATTATTGTGGAAGAGGAGCAGAAGAATTCTAAGAGCCACAGCATCAGGGAGTTTGCTGTGAGATTGTCTCCTAGGGATGTCAGAAGCTACACCCGTAAAGTCTCACCAACATGACTGTCTAACAGGAGCTGAAAAAGAATGACAATAGGTATGCCAAAGTGGACGGGCCATGCAGAGGGAAGCCCACAAGAACCCAACTCTCTACAAAGAACTGCAGGCAGCTAAGGAGTGCTGAGAGAGAAACAGTCTTCCCCAGGGAAGAGCACACCAATCTCCTATCCAACACCAAATGGTCAGCCCTGAAAACATATACACCAGTAACATTATATAGACTGAGCAGGTTATGTTTAGGAATGTAGATGTATATACATATAACAATTATTAATGATAAGAGAGGATATGAATGTGAGAGAGAACAAGGAGGATATATGGGAGGACTTGGAGAGAGGAAAGGGAAGGAAGAAATGTAATTATGTTATAATCTAAAAAGATAGAAATTAGTTTTAAAGAAAAATAAGGATGCTAAAGACGGGTGGGTGCAGGTTCACCAATTATAACCATCGCATCGCTCTGGGGGGAGGTGGGGAGGGCGGCAGCAGGAAAGGCTGTGCATGGTGCAGGCAGGATGTACACGGGAAATCTCTACACTGCACGTTCATTCTTCTCTGAACTGGCAACGGCTCTAAAAATGTATATCTATTACAAAAACAAACAAAATAAAAATCATGAGAGACTGGCAAAACAAGAATCAGGTTGAACTTTTAAAAAATTAGTTCCCAGAGCGACCTCACCAAATATGTCCTCTCTGTCATGTCTGAGAAGGTGTGTGTGTGTGTGTGTGTTTGGGAGTGGGAGGTAGAGAAATCGCAACTGGAACATTGGACCCCAAATAGACCCCTGCAGTTGCGCCTCAAAAGATGGGGCAGCTGCCCACTGACCAATCCTTACCCAGCTTTTGAAGTGGTAGGTTGAGTCCTCAGAATGCTGTTGAATAAAAATCCAAGTCTCTATGACCTCAGCTGCCAGTAGGTAAAAGCACCGGGAGAATAAGAACGGCCTCTGCTGCATGTCTGCCGTCCACATCTCCATTAGAACATCTGAGGGCAGGGCTTAATCTGCACACAGAATGATGGATGCCAAGGAGCCCAGAAAATGCAGTCCCGTCTTCCCAGCCTCCTCTTTCAGGAGAACACTCTGAAAGAAGAAATGGGTGACAAGTGGCCATTGACTGCACCCTGCAGTGACTTACTGATTGTCTAATACAAGCCCCAGGGTATTTGAGTGCTGGAGTTGCACTACTGAGTCGTCCATCCCGCCTTAGTCTCCATCTAGCCAAAGAAATCAAGCAACTTCTCCAAGGTTGAAATGTCTCTCACCCCTGGGTAAATGTACCCTGCTTCATCCCAGTCTTCTCACTGACCTCCACAGATGCTGCAGCACCAGGAAAATGTGTCTCACAGACATCCAGCAGCAGGTCATTCGTTAACCAAACGCTCATGACTGAGTCAGAAAACCGCACACCACCTTCCAAGTTCCTAAAGGCTTGCTCCCAGCCAGCCACCAAGAACAGCAGAGTCCAAGGTAGCCAGCTTCTGGGGTACCCCCAAAGCCTCTTGTCACTCAGTCTTCCTTCCTTTACCTCTATTCAGGGTCAGACTCAGATCAGTCTAAAAGTACTCACCACTTCCCCCATCAACCCCCCAACCCCACCCCCGATAAAATCCATGCATGTGGAATTTCATTTAGCATCTATTATTTGGAAACATTTATTTAACGCTCACATACACATGCTGCTCATTTTATTTTATCTATTTATTTATTTTGGTTTTTCGAGACAGGGTTTCTTTGTGTAGCCCTGGCTGTCCTGGAACTTGCTCTATAGGCCAGGCTGGCCTCGAATGCAGAGATCTGCCTACCTCTGCCTCCTGGGTGCTGTTATTCAAGGTGTGTGCCAACACCACCTTGCTAACGCTGTTCATTTTAAACTCAAGTCTTTGCTGTGTATTCCTGCTTGTATTTTTTTGGCTAAATAGCAACCACATTCTTATATTTTAAACCCAAAAGTCAGAGTGGTATATTATCATTAATCAGCGAGTTTCATACCTAACGCCTGTTGTCTCCGATACCTTAGAAGACAATATGACGACCACACACAAAAAAAAAAATCCATGACAACATGGCATATTTGAAGAACTTCGTGGCCGGAAAAAGAAAGAGGGATTGTCTTGGGAATCTTGTACAAGACACCAGAACGTTTGCTCAGACATGGGCTGTGTTGGATATAAAAGTAGTTCCTTCACGTCCTACTGCTTCACCCATTTGGTAAGTGCTTACTGGGTACCCACCATGTGGGTGGGACAGTTCTAAACCTCCTTGGCCTCGTATAGAATGGTACTTGCCTTGCCTGTACCCACACTTTGTCTTGGCACTGTTCTCCTCAGACAACACAGTGTTCTTCCTTATCAAATGGCAGCCACAGTATTCTATTTTAGGAACCTCCAAAGGAAGCATTAAACATGAAATCATAGTTTTCTCTTTCCCAGTCATCAGGGATCTTCAGCATCACTTTCCTGCCAGGAAAGCCTTCTGACCCTGAGAAAGAGCGCTTTCTCCCGAAGGGATGGAAAAGTCACTTGTGCAGAAGGTGACGGCTCCCAGTGTCCCTGGTCTCCTTAAATGACCATGGAACAGATCGCTAAGCCTTGGGCTGGTATCAAAAAGAGCCACCTCCAAAAAAGGACACAGGAGGATGGAGATTAGGATGTGTGTCCATTTGGTGACTGTCACGGTTTTAGGGGGCCGGGCTGTGAGCATCCATGGCCACTCACACTCTGGGAGGCCTGGGAAGACATCTGCCAGGTCCGTCTACGAGGAGTAGCAGCAGTGAGCTGCCAGAGCCCACTGTTCTGTGCTGTTAAAAGAGCAGAGACTCCCATGACGTTACAAATCTACCCCACATGAAAACCAAGGTCAACCTAAGGAACTGTAAATACACGTGGAAGGCGGGGGCTCAGCCTGGTGAATATGCGCAATAGATTGTGCTGTGCAGAGCCATCCTAGGCCACATATCACGTCGCCCAGCCAGTCTGAGGATTTTAGGAAAGGACTCTCTAACGTTTACATCTACGTTCACTAAAGGGGGTGCCTAATCTGATGGGCTTCCCTAGTTTGTATTCACTCTGAAGAAGTTTCTAAAAGGAAGGCTGGCCAATCAGAGCTGCTAGCCTCCTCTGGGTGGTTTTTTTGCTCAGTTCTTACTCATTCCTGCTTAGGCATGAGGGCATTCCAGTGCTGGTGCCTAGGTAGAGGTTCCTTCCCTGGGGCCCATGCTGGCTGGCCCAGGGTCCTGTCTCATGCAAACTGTGGCTTCCACTGCTCATCTCTTTCTGGCTCTTTCAGAGGAGGACCCTTTGCAGGAGGAACTCCTAGAACATTCCCTTGTCCCCTCCCCTTCCAGAGTGCTTCCAAAGAGAACTCAGATGGGAAGAGTCAGTCCCACCCCTACAGCCTCTGCCGCCTGAGAGTGCCCACCTAGACACCTTAGTCCTCAGTGGTGAAGCTCCGAGCCTCGTCCCCTTCCTGGTAATTGGCTTCCCATGGACACATTCGGTGTGTCGGAAATGTGGGTACAAATGGGAGCCCCATTTCGGGAGCTGTAGTGGAAGTAAACACTATTTGGTCTTCATCTGCCAGTAAAATCTGCAGTGAATCGTGTGGGTGGATTCCATATGGCACATACAATGAGGTACGGAGCCCAGACCAGCGCAGTTTATAGTGAGCCTGAGACGTCAACAAGGCAGACCAACTTTCCCCAACTGAAGAGTTCTGGAGCCGCAGGAGGCAGGGACTTGCTGAGGGTCATGAAGGTCACTATAACCGGCAGAACTACCTTCAAGCCGTGATTTCCTTTCCTCTAGATTCAGATCAGGCAAAAAACTTCATTACCAAGATTGGGTTATTTGCTTATTTATTGAAAGCTCAACAGTTTTCTTAGGCTTCTTACCTCAGATCAATACATGAGTATAGATTTTGTACATTTTCCCCCTGACATGCTGAATAACCAAGCAGGATTCTCTCATGCCTGTCACATCTGCTAGAACAATGCAAATGATAGCTAACTTTTTTCTTAAGCCTAAAGTTAGGCTTTTTGCTATATTTTCTATATTTGAGCCACTTTCTATACAAATATCTAGTTTTTAAGTATTTTTTTTTAAAAAAACTACTTTACATTTTAAAGCGAGCATTCATAGATTACCTCATGTGACTAGTAAAGTATATCAAGTTAAAGCAAGTGTCTGCCCTACTGCAAAACGAAGAAATGGGGGCCCAGAGAAGAAACTGAGAGGCCGAGTTCACTCGAGCAAAGCCAGAACTAGATTCCCGCTTCTCAATGGTCTCCCTTCAAGCTTTGCTCTCCCACGGGATCCGGGTTAGATCATACGTGTGGGTTTAAACACCATGACCCACATTTGGTTCCCAGCCCTGCTTCCCTTTCCTGACTGGCTGAGCTGAACTGCATTGTAAAGGCAGTCAGTACAAAGATGGAAAAGATACAATGTGCTGTTTTTGTTTTTCAAGGAGTTTGCAGGGAAGTGAAACGTAGGTTCTTCCGGGGAGCCAGGACTGCGCTCTCTCAGATGTGTTCCAAGGATGCCAATTAAGACACCAAGACATCCTTGTTCCACATCTAGTATCCTCCTATGAGTGAGTACATACCATGTTTGTCTTTCTGAGTCTGGGTTACTTCACTCAGGATGATTTTTTCTAGATCCATCCATTTGCCTGCAAATCTCGTGATGTCATTGTTTTTCTCTGCTGAGTAGTATTCCATTGTGTATATGTACATTTTATTTATCCATTCTTCAGTTGAAGGGCATCTAGGTTGTTTCCATGTTCTGGCTATTACAAACAATGCTGATATGAGCATAGCTGAACAAGTGCTCTTGTGGTATGATTGAGCATTCCTTGGATATATGCCCAAGAGTGGTATAGCTGGATCTTGGGGGGAGATTGATTGCCAATTTTCTAAGAAAGCGCCATATTGATTTCCAAAGTGGTTGTACAAGCTTGCATTCCCACCAGCAGTGGAGGAGAGTTCCCCTAGCTCCACATCCTCTCCAGCATAAGGTGTCTTCAGTGTTTTTGATCTTAGCCATTCTGACAGGCGTAAGGTGGTATCTCAGAGTTGTTTTGGTTTGCATTTCTCTAATGATTAGGGATGTTGAGCGATTCCTTAAATGTCTTTCAGCCATTTGAGTTTCCTCTGCTGAGAATTCTCTGTTTAGTTCTATAGCCCATTTCTTAATTGGACTGTTGGGCATTTTGATGTCTAATTTCTTGAGTTCCTACTACATGTGGAACAAGGATGACTGGACTGCTACTCACATCACCAGGGAGGCTACCTGGAAAACAGGACCCCAAGAAAGACACGGGGATCGCCCAATGACGGAGAAATGGAAAAGATGTACATGAACAGCCTGGACATGAGTGGGGGTAATGAAGGGCGAGGGTCGAGGGAAAGAGAGCTTGGGGGAGCGGGAGATCCCAGCTGGGTCAACAACAGAGAGGGAGAACAAGGAATAGGAGACCATGGTAAATGAAGACCACATGAGAATAGGAAGAAGCAAAATGCTAGAGAGGCCCATAGAAATCCACAAAGATACCCCCACAACAGACTGCTGGCAATGGTCAAGAGACAGCCCGAACTGACCTACTCTGGTAATGGGATGGCCAAACACCCTAATTGTCGTGCTAGAAACCCCATCCAATGACTGAGGGATCTGGATACAGAGATCCATGGCTAGGCCCTGGGTGGAGCTCTGGGAGTCCAATTAGCGAGAAAGAGGAGGGTTTATATGAGCGAGAATTGTTGAGACCAAGGTTGGATAAAGCACAGGGACAAATAGCCAAATGAATGGAAACACATGAACTATGAACCAATGGGTGAAGGGTCCCCAACTGGATCAGGCCCTCTGAATGGGTGAGACAGTTGATTAGCTTGATCTGTTTGGGAGGCATCCAGGCAGTTGGACCGGGTCCTGTGCTCATTGCATGAGTTGGCTGTTTGAAACCTGGGGCCTACGCAGGGTCGCTTGGCTCAGCCTGGGAGGAGGGGACTGGACCTGCCTGGACTGAGTCTACCAGGTTGATCTCAGTCCTCGGGGGAGGCTTTGCCCTGGAGGAGGTAGGAATGGGAGGTGGGCTGGGGGGAAGATGAGGGGGGAGAACAAGGGAATCTGTGGCTGATATGTAGAACTGAATTATATTGCAAAATTTTAAAAAAAAAAAAGACACCGGGGGCTGGAGAGATGGCTCAGAGGTTAAGAGCACTGGCTGTTCTTGCCGAGGTCCTGAGTTCAATTCCCAGCAACCACATGGTGGCTCACAGCCATCTATAATGAGATCTGACACCCTCTTCTGGCATGCAGGCAGAACACTGTATACATAATAAATAAATCTTTAAAAAAAAAAAAAGACACCAAGACAAAACGGAAGCCTGTGAAGGTCTCTGTGTGCTCCCCTGTCCTTCCCTGTCTTCCCTGTGACAGCTTCCATCCTGTAAAGCTTCAGAAAGCTCAGGCCCCCCTGTGTGACAGTGAAATGCAGGTTGTATGGGATGGAGGGCTCCCTGTACCTGAGGGCACTTGCTAGGTCCTGTGGCTTTTCTTAAGTATCCGTTAGATCTGTACCACATCCAGCTCAGCAGCAGCCCTTCTCTGGTGTCTAAATAGTAAGTCTAAAGTAAAACAGAGGAGCCGGGGATATAACTCAGTTGGTAGAGTGCTTGCTTACCTAGCATGCATGAATCCTGGGTTCAAACCCAACACCATGCATGCCAGTGTTGTAGGTTGGTTGTTTTTTTTTTTGGCTCTTTTTTTGGGGGGACCTGCCACCCAGCTCCCAAATAAATCACACATGGAGGCTTATTATTATTTATGATTGCCCAGTCTTAGCTTGGCTTAGTTTCTTGCCAGCTTTTTTTTAAACTTATTCCATCTACTTTTTACCTCTGGGCTTTTCCTTTTCTCTAACTTGTGTAAATCTTACTCTTACTCCGTGGCTTGCTGTGTACCTGGGTGGCTGGCCCCTGGGTCCTCCTCCTTCTCTGGCTGTTAGAAGTTAGATCTCTCCTCTCAGTTTTCTCCTTCTGTTTATACTCTGCCTGCCAGCCCTGCCTATCCTTTCTCCTGCCTTGCTATTAGCCAGTTCTTTATTAAACCATCAGGTGTTTTAGACAGGCACAGAGTTAAACAAATGCAACATAAGCAAAAGTAACACACCTTAAAATAATATTCTACTACATGCCAGTATCACCAGCAAGCACTTGGGTGGTAGAGACAGTAAGATCAGTTCAAGGTCACCCTCAATTACATAGCAAGTTTGAGTCCTGGCTTACTTCATAAGACTGTGGGGTGGGAGGTGCAAAGTGCATGGGAACCTGGCTTCTTGGAACTGTTGGTTATGATTCCTAGAGAAGTTATTCTCAACTCCACAACAATTAATCTAAAATAAGCCACATGAAATTGTCTAACTTGGAATTAAAATCGCAGATCCTAGCTGAGCTGAAATTGTGGCTGGCCTCGGATAAGCATGCAGAGTTAGACCGACTGATTCAAAGCCTTCGGTTCTGGAAAACACACATTTAGAATACTCAGAATAAAATATGCCAGGTTTACTCTGGAAGAAAGCGTTACTTGATGAAATATTCAGTCCTTTACAGATGGGAAGGGCGGTCAGCAGCAGGACACCCGGACCAAGCTATTTTTCTAGTCCTGGGAGTTATTTGTGCAAGGAGCCACACAGAGATTTCTTCCTCTGATCAATACCATAGATTTGCAAGATGTCTGACTGGGGTTGGGCTGTGGCCAAGGGACAGAGCTTCCCTGCAGAACATTATTTGTGCTTGTAGGGACTGCACATTCCTTATCTTGCAGTTAAAATAATACACTGTTATAATAGGACTTCATCTGCAGGTATAAAACAACTTCCAGGTAGGAGTTCTCATTTTGCTTGGGAGTCAGCTTGGCTTTTAAGATAAATTAGTAATTGACTTCACATCCTCCATCTATTCAGAACAAAATCTTGGGCTCCCTTCCAATTATGGGATCCCAGGACTAGGGACTCAATGCTCTGGTTGCTTTAGGAGGGAAAATACTGACAGTGGATATACACTTCAGCAGACGATAGCAAGAAGGGCGATGTGGGAGAGGGGCCGCCAAAAGAATGGGATTAAAAAAGGCAAGATGCTGGCTGCCGACGTACAGTTCCTCCCATGTGTCCATTAAATAGATGTATGAAACTATAATTTAGTTTTAATTAGCTACTACTCCTTCAAAATAGACCATTAAATGTTTGTGGCTGTACTTTAAAGATAACGCTAATGACTCAAGCACATGTGAATGACCAAAAATGACAGAAGAGACAAGCTTTTTGTCCAGACAAAACACAGTTATCAGATCTGATATTCATTTCTCTGTTCTCACTAAAAGATTATTAATAATGATCTTACTAATATAAAAGGGTGCTCTTCTCTACTGATAAAATTTAGATTTATTTTAAATTGTAATTTGCTTCATCTTTACTTTATCTTTCAATTTATTATGTGTGTGCTTCTTAATGTAAACACTGTATTAGTCTATATAATTTGTGAATAAATAAATGTATATACGTTAAGGGTACATAGTCAGACTTTCATGTGAAACTTTTAAAAATCAGAAGCAGGAAGAGAATCCAATTCTCCAGGTGTTGGGGTAAAAATGTCTTTATGGATCTGTCCATGTGAGCAAACCATTTATCTCTGGAAAGTACTAGAAGGACTGGGTCAGAAGGGATGTGCATGTTTGAGACTTTGATAACACACTTTGATAACTCTGACCAATATACTTTCTAGAAAGCATTGTACTAATTTGCAGCATAGGAGAGCTTCTTTTGTTAAATTATGTCTGATTCATTGTAAAATGATCAGTTCTCGTAATGTTTGTGAGACTCACAGGAGAGGTATCATTACTCTCTTTCAAGATTCACGTTCTCAGATAATCGCCTTCATCACTTTGAACAACCGCCAGAACATGTGGGCGTTGGCTGGAGTGTATTTATTTGTTCAAACTCACGAGTGGGGCCTACAACCAAATCATGAGCAAGGAAACAAAAGACCATTTTTTCTTCTTTGTGTTTGGGCATACGTATTTCTCAGAACACAGGGGGAAATGAATAAATAGCATGTAAAGCATAACTGTAGTATACACATGGGTAAAGACTGAGGCTGAGATCATCTTCACCATACTTAGAAAATAACTCATAAATATGTCACATCCCTAAAAGTAAAAGATAAAACTTAGAAGTAACACCGGAAGTAAATCTTTGTCATCTGTAGTCACAGAAAACCTTCTTAAATAGGACAACAAAGGTATGAGCAACACAAGGAACAACAGATAAATCCGATTCATAAGATCTAAGAACTTCTGAGACTATCACTAAGAAAAGAAGCTCCCCCCCCCTGGGGGGGGCAGAATAATTGCCAATCATATATCTGATGACATGGATACATCTGAAATATGCAAAGAACTCCTGCAATTTGATAATAAAAAAAGACTAGCCCATATCAAACAGAAAGAACTGAATTTAGAGTTTTCCCTCGTACAGCTGGGAACTAAGTGTCTGAAAAGATGATCAGCATCATCAGGGGAATGCCAATCAAATCACAGTGAGGCACTATGTCATGCCTGCTGGGACAGCTGTAGTCAGAAAGATCAGAAACAAAGGTTAGTGAGAGAACGGAGAAGTTACAGCGTTTATGCATAGCATAAATACAAATGGAGAGTCATACAGCAATATACAAAAATCTCTTCCTACACATTGGCAGGAACACAAAATGATAAATACCAAGCTTTTATATTTCTAACACGTAGGACTACAAGCAAGAGAAATAAAAATGTATGTCCACATAAAAACTCAACCATAAATGTCCATTGCATCAATATTATAATATCTAAAGAGTATAAATAACCCAAATGTCCATAGACCAATGAATAAATAAAATGTAAGATGGCCACATACTAGAACATTATTTGACAATTGAAAGAGAATAAAGTGGTGGCCACACTACAATATGCATGAAATTTAAACTTTAAACCAAGGGCAAGAACCCAGTCATAGAAGGCCACATACTATATGGTCCTCTCATCTGAAACATCCAGAATTGTTCTTGGTGGTTGCCTAGTGTTGGAAGTATTGAAGCAAAGTGGGAGGAGATTTAAGAAGTTGCTGATATTAATGGGGATAATGGGGTTGATGTTTATCTTCAGGGTGATGAAAATGTCCTAAGATTTATTGTGACCTTTGACCAACTCTGAATATACTAAAAATCACTGAATTACTCTAAGTGGGTGAATTGGAGGGTGTGTAAATTATATTCAATCAAACTGTTAAGTAGAGCTTGTAGTAACATTAAGAATGTCTGGGACTGGCTTGCAACTCCCAGACTTACCTGGCATGTGTGAGGCCCTAGATTTCAGGCATTAATTAATAAATTAAGCTAGAATGTCAACTGGGTACAGTGGCATATGCCTGTAAAACCACACTGAGGAGGCTAAGGCAAGAGGATTCTGAGTTCAAGGTCACCCTGGCCTACACAACACAACCACATCTTTGAAGACGCACATAGTGAATTCATGGTCCTTTTTGTACTCCATTCTTGTCAATATTTGATTTTATTTGAAAAAAGCCATGTGCCATATTTGGAAGCAGTCTTTTGATTTATTATGTCCTGCCTCTTCCAATTATAAAGTGTTATTATTAATAAAAATTGATTATAGTGCCTACTTTGAGGAGCGCCCATTAAACACTGCCCGCAATTGGTTGAAGCATGGTTTCCTTTTCTGTGGGAAACATAACTTTCTGGGTAGAGTAGTCATTTTCTCACTTAGAAAAAGCAGAGACATATTCAATTTTAGTGAAATAATCTTGCAGTCTATCTGCGGGGACCTTTTTGATGCGAAATTAAATGTGGCACAGACAGAGATTTTATTACATTTACATGGACCCATAAAATAACTTTTATAGCTCCCAGTGGTGCAAATCCTCCTTAATTTTGTTAATTATTTCCCCCCAGTTATCCTTAGCCATGTCTGCTAATTCAGTATTGATCTTGATACTAAGATACGTTATGGGCTTAGAAAGTCACCTGAGTCCCTGTGAATGAAAAAAAAAAAAAAAAAACCACTAAGGAAGCAGATCTTACTTGAAGTAATGTTTTGGATAGTTTCCAATTAATATTATAGCTGAGAATGACAATGTCCTTCTACTCAGAGTCCTGAGTTAGTGCTCAGAGCTGGGCTCCCACTTCAGAGCAGGGTGATAGGGCATGTTCCAGAGAGATCTAACAAGAAGTATCTTCCTTCTGGCCCAGCTTCTAAAAGTCGCTCTGTTCAACTGTTTGCCATGGTTTCCTGCAGCTTCCAGCCCCCACTTAAGATCTGGGAAACCATCCATCCTACTGTTCACTTCCGTGCGTCTGTCCTTCCCAGTTCCCCTGTTCACACTTCAGCTGGAATTTTCTGAAGAAATTTTCTTACATTATCAATTCTTAATTACATTATTCAGCGAGTTATTTAGCATTGCTACTGATAGTTACGCTATGGGTGTTTTTACAGATTTGTTTGAAGACATAAAGGCTGACATGGATGGAGGCCATCTTCCCACTCTTGGCTTCCTTTGCTACATGTCCCAAAAAGGCATGATCACCAAGGATGCAGTGGGAATCGGGGGTGATATCAATCTCTAGCGAGTGTGAACTTAACTGACTGGTTCACTTTACTTGATCACGCATCTGTTGAACACCTACTATGCACAAAGCCTTTATCTGAAATCAGTGGCTCTTCCAAACTAAAACCTCAATATATCTTTAATTCCCAGGTCACCCAATCAATTGCAACATGTGAAAAGCTTTCCTGTTTTATGATACATAATTATATAATGTAGGCTTCTTGTGAATCTTGATTCTTTCATTAGCTTCCCTCATTTAACTTATTAGGTGCCCATTTATAGCTTTGTAAAATGTGCTCTGCTTTAAAGTAAAAGCTGCAGCCTTTTGAAGGATTTTAGGATTCATTCCTTTCACCAAAATGAGCTCAGCTCTCCTTCTCCCTATCTATTATTTTGAAATATTGAGGTTTTGCTGCTTAGGTTATTTTTTGTTTCTTTTTATTTTGTATTAGTAGCTCCCAGCGGGCACCCAGAAGAGTCACTTGGAGAAAACACTCAATTCACAGCCCCAGACAAAGCTAACATTCTTCATATTGTCTCTTTTCCATGCCTCCATTAACAGAATAACTGGGGTGTGGGGGAGGGGCAGTGGAAGGGGGTGGCTATGACAGAAGCTGGCCCTGGGTGATCCCACTTCAGTCTCCCATTGCCCCCTTCCTTTGTCTTCCTGTAAATTGCTTCAAATCCCGCATTTATACAAAATCACACAGGAAAATCCTTTTTAAATAATTTGCATACTTACGTTGTTTGCATGCTCATATGAACACTGTGACATCAGGCCCCAGAAACAAAAAAAGGTGGGGGGCTTCATTAATCCCCTTTGACCGAAGGCCTTCTGATAGGCCCCAACTTTTAAAGTTTTCATCACCTCCAAGAAGTGTCTCTCTCAGAACCAGGCCTTTAACATATGGGCCTTTGAGGAACACTTAAATCACGAAGGGAACCCCTTCCTTCAAAATAACATCATCAAGCACGTCCCATGCCAGTAATTCATAGTCAACAAGTCGAAGTAAGACACAAGGAACCCTGTTTCTCAGAAGCCTGTTTGATGAGTTCGACTACTTGCCTCTTAAATGTGTTCCAGCAAAGCACCCAGCTCTTGTGGTGCCTGGGTTTTGGTAGTGGCCTATGAATCTAAGTTTTCTAAGAAACGCTTTTTGGGAACCGGTGGGAGGGGGTAGAGATGGCTCATTAGTAACTTTTCTCATTGTCACAATCAGTCTGGGAGACTGGCTGTTGTCTCAATCAACTGCACTAGTTTGAACAAGTCAAAACTCATCCTGGGCCTTGGACCCTGGGCCTTGGGCAGGGGCTGGTCTATGGTTATTACAGTTGGTAGTTCAATCTGGATCTCCCCTTCTTTTTCCTTACTAAAAGCCAATCCTGGATATCATGTTTGATAAGTGGTGGAGGCTTTGAGATTTGATTGTTTATTTGTTTCTTTGGATTCTTATTTGTTAGATCTGGAGAGATGGCTCAGCAGTTAAGAGCACTGGTCACTCTTCCAGAGGACCCGGGTTCAATTCCCGGCACTCACATGGCAGCTCACAACTGTCTGTAACTCCAGTTCTAGGTGATCAACACCCTCACTCAACATACATGCAGACAAAACTCCAGGGCACATAAGATAAAAATAAATCAGTCATTAGCCAGGTGGTGGTGGCCCACACCTTTAACCTCAGAGCTTGAGAGGCAGAGGCAGGAGGATCTCTGAGTTCGAGGCCAGCCTGGTCTACAGAGCAAATTCCAGGACAACCAGGGCTACACAGAGAAAGCCTGTCTCGGGGAAGGGGCGGTTTTTATTAGTCTGTTCTTGAACTATGACTGCTCCTGGAAGTGCCTGTAAGGACTCAGCAAGGCTTTTAGCTCATGGCTTCTTATCCCCTCAGCCCATCACCCTGGCAACCTCCTTCTAACCACACCCACTTTCCGGTAAGAGAAAAGCCCCAGAATTGCAGGAACCAGGCTGACCTCAGACTCACACATAGCAGGAGATAAATACTTGTAGCTCTGCGTCTTTACCACCTCTTTTCTGAATAGGCCATAAACAAATTTTATTCTCAGGGAAAAAAAATGGTCATGTATTCTTATACCAAATTCATATAACCTTTGCAAACGCGAACAGATCCACAAGCCAGGTGTGGTGTGATTTGTTTTGACTCTTTACTGCCTCCGACTGAGATGTTTTACATATATTAATAATCTAAAGACAATGAATCCTGAGCTGATTTCATGAATGTGAGTTATCCCGGCTCTGAAATGAAGGGACCGCTCTGAGTCTGAACACAGACACCTAGACAACCAGGAGCTATCAAGCTAAACACCTCTCTCTTTTTTTTTCTTTTTTATTAATCAGAGCTTCCGAGGTAAAATCTTCTTCTCGGGGACATCAAAGTGATTTGTGGCACTCTCTGTACACCTTTAGATTCACAAGCCAATGAGTATATCCCAGCAATCTCTCGTTTTCTCATCAACAGCTAACATAAAACACAGGCAATCTTCATTTCCCCAAATGTTTCAATTAACTGTGGAAAGCCTTTGGCTCTCGTGACATAGCGTTTCTGAGTGTTTCATCTCCTCCAGCTTGAGCATCAACCAGAAGACATGCTTAAAACCCTGTTGTATTTCTTTTAAAACAGATGAAATTAAACAACAGAGCTGCCTGTATTAAAGGCATTTGACCCAGAGACACTAGGATCTGCCTTCTTGTGGTCTTCCTAGGTGTCTGATTCATGGTTCAGAAAACGAAGTAGATGATAGATAGATAGATAGATAGATAGATAGATAGATAGGTAGATAGATAGATAGATAGATAGATAGATAGATAGATAGATAGATATGATATGATGTATATGATATATATGCTCTATGATATATATGTATATGTATATGTGTGTGTATATATACATATATACAAAGAGTATATACATACATAGAGAAAGACACACACACACACACATGGAAAGGGGGGGTCTATGATGCAATTACAGACACCGAGTGAACTGTACTTGATAATCTGTAAGACATGTACGATCACGAGCAGGGATCTTGGGGGAATCTTTCACCAAGTGTTTCAGTTACGGTTCCTATTGATATGACCAGCTGCAGTGTAGAGGAGGAAGGATATATTTTGCCCCTTGCCTTCAGGATGCAGCCCACTGCGATGAGAAGGCATGTTAGCAGGAATGCTTGTGGTTATGGCAGCAGAGCGAGGCTGTTTCTTTACTTCTTGATAGACCAGGAAAGAGCAGGAATGCTGGTACTCAAGCTGGCTTTCTCCTTTGCTCATCTGTACTCAGTCCAGGACCCTAGCCCACAGGATGGGTCCACTCAAAGTCAGGCAAATCTTTCCCCCCCTGGAAAAGCCTGCACAGACACACTAAAAGGTGTGCCTCGTTACTATCCAAGGGGCTTATCGGTCCAATCAGGCTGATAATTGAAATCAGCCATCATACTCTGGGTCTTTCTGTGTAGCCAGGCTGGTCTCACCTAAGTTTCACAGTCCTCAGTGTTGGGATAACAGATGTCAGTCAGCATGCCCAGCTGTTAAAAATAGCCACACACACCAAATTCGGCTTCTGTGATGTACAACCTGAGAACTCATGAGCTGTAGGTTGTTTTGTTTGACTTCTTGGGCCTTGCAAATATGAAGAACCTTTCTAGATTTTTCATGAGTCTCATGTTACCCTGGAACTGATAGAAACAAATGGCATCCCACTAAAGAGTTTTAGATTTGTCTTATTGACAATAAGCAAATGGCATTCATTGAGTTGAGTGATGTTTGGTTTTATTTTAGCTGAGCTGGTGAAAATTGATTAAATTAAATAGTTGGTTAAATTGGCTGAATGATTTCTAGTATCGTATAGATATAAAGTTAGGGAAACTGTATTGTAAAATATCACTCCAGGTCAGGAGCGATTGATCAATGGATAAAGGGCTTTCTGAGCAAGCAGGAGGATCTGTGTTCAGATCCCAGCAGCTATGGGGAAGGACAGGCAGCCACTGGGGCTCACTGGCCAGCTAGTCTAGCCAAAGCATAAAACTCCAGATTCGCCAAAAGACATAGTCTCAAAAATATGATGGACAGTGATAGAAGACAGGCAAGGTTGACCCCTGACCTCTACACATGCACTCCTGAGCAATCATTCCTACCCCCATGCACATCGTTACACATCTGAATCCACACCATACATACACACATACACAAAATTGTCCTAATTTTAAAAAATGTCTTTTAGAAATTCACACACGAGCAGAGCTTATTAATTATGATTGTGGGCAATTTGTGAACATGGCATTCCAACCAGCAAAAGGCAACAGCTCTGACTGACTCTCACAGTCCTTCCAACATCAAATACGATGGCAGAGAGAGCTCCACCTTCCGCGGCTATCGTTATGAAGATGTAATTCTGTTCTAATTATTTAATCCCAAAGGCATTATTACACCTGTTCAGCAGTTTTCAACCACTCACTAAAATGATGTACAACTCCACTGTGATAAATCTCAGAGGGATTTTTTTTCATTAAAGTTTCTTTAAAAGTATTATGGCTGGAGAAGGATGAATTTAAATAAGTGTTTGGAGAAACTACATAATTGTATAAGAAATGTGTTGTTCCAGAATTTGCTCTTTCATTTTCCTGCACTGTCCATGATCTTAAGGCCTGATTAAGAATTTTTTTAATCACTTAAATCATATAGTCAGATTAAAGCATAATGGATTCGTAGAATGTTGGCACTAGAAGGGACCTTAGAGAATGTCATTTCCGTGGCTCTCAAAACTTGGCCTGAATTTTGAGAATTATCTACATTGCTTGCTCAGGAAGATCTCTGGGCCCCACTGCCAGAGGCTCTGATTCAGTGAACATGGGGAAGAGACCCAGGATTCGAATTTCTCACCAACTTCCAAGTAATATTGATGCTACTGTCCAGGGACTCCTGATCTAACTCACAACAATTTGTTGTGGGGATAAAATGGAAAACGAGGCCCTTGAAACCTGTCCCCAGTCTCTGCTGAAATTGGACTTGTAGAGAGAAAGCATGCTTAACCACATGTGCATGCCAGGGTATGGAAAACAATAGTGCCCAACAGTCATATGTACCAACAAGAAATGAAATGTGGCAACAACAGACATCTTGGCAGTTCACTGTGAAGGAAGAAGTGTCAGGCACAGAAAGGCATAGCAAAAGACCTAGACATATTGCTAGTCACTGTCTGAGGTTACAGGAAAGTAGGTTCGACCATTGAGTTTGGTGTTGAGTGGTGGTGGCGGTGCACACACACTGGAAGGCAAAGGCAGGTAGATCTCTGTGAGCTCGACTGAGGCCAGCCCAGTCTACATATCAAGTTTCATGCTAGCCAGGGCCTGATAGTGAGACTCTGTCTCAAAAAAAGAGGAAAAGGAGGAGGAGATTGCTTGGGTGTTGATGGACATCTTAGAATCAGTATTTCCTCCCAACAAACCTTTCTTTCCCATTTCAGGGGAAGACCCTAAGGACTCAGGGTTAAAATCAGGGACAGACCCTAGGGGCTCAGGGTTATGATCAGGGAAAGACCCTGGAGGCTCAGGGTCATGATCAGGGAAGACCTTGGGGACTCAGGGTCAAGATCAGGGAAAGACCTTGGGGGCTCAGGGTCAAGATTAGGGAAAGACTTTGGGGGCTCAGGGTCAAGATCAGGGAAAGACCTTGGGGGCTCAGGGTCAAGATCAGGGAAAGACCCTGGAGGCTCAGGGTCAAGATCTTGAAGTCATTCTCTTTCCTTACCTTCCGTATCTAATATTCCCCTCCAAAATTCATCCTAAATCCACCACCTTCCCTGACTTCAAAATATCTCCCTATCAAGCCACCACCACCACCACCACACTATTCATCACTCCACAGTGTTTCCTATTAATCCCCCTGCTTCCCTCATGGCCCTCAGTTATTCACACTCCTTACACAAAAGATTCTTTAAGAAGAAATTCAATCATGCTAAAACCCACTGACTTCCTGTTGCTTTCACTATGGCCGACCAGGCCTTGGGTTTGAGTCTTGGCCTTTCCTGTCTGGCCTCATTCCTGCTGCTCACTGCTTTGCTTCCCCAGCCAAGATTTTCTTCCTGTTCTGAGGAGACAGCAAGAGCATACCACTTCACAGACTCTTCCTTCCCAGATCTCCACCCACTGACCCTAGAGTAATCACAGCATAGACGTCACCTAGTCCCAGGCCCCTTCTTGACAACACTCTTTATCACTTTTATCAAATCAATCTATGTAATCTTCTTTCATCACTGTCTGAAATTATCCTCTTTGTTGGTTTGCTTTTCTAATTATTTATTCTCTTCCAGCAAATGTAAGCATTAGGGTGTCAATAGAAGCATTTGTATTTTTTATTTTTGCCATAGCCATAGTGCTAACAGTGCCTGGCACATAGTATATGCTCAATAAAAGTCACTGAATATGTGGGCAAGGTGGCAAACATCTATAATCCCAGCCACTCAAGTTGAGAAAGGAAGCTGGGGACTCTTGCCAGCCTGAGCAGCATAGCCAGGGGCCTGCTACAAGCAAAGAAAACGAAACAAATTTCTTGAATGAACAACAGGACTGTAGCCGTAGAGACAGAACTGGCTCCCTGGAAACTTCACTGACAAGAAGAAGACAAAAGCTTAGACTCACTGAACAAGAGGCAAACCCATC
Organism: Peromyscus eremicus; assembly: GCF_949786415.1. Lineage (NCBI taxonomy): Eukaryota > Metazoa > Chordata > Mammalia > Rodentia > Cricetidae > Peromyscus > Peromyscus eremicus. Next base: position 57,748,201 of record NC_081427.1, read on the forward strand.
CCCTAGCTCATAGCTTGCTAACCTGTTGCTTGTGACCCCCGTGTGTGACTGATGCGGAAACTGCAGAAGACTGAGCAACGTGAAAGTTATGAACATACAATAACCACAAGTGAAGTCAGATCAAATGCACGGTGAACTTGAGGTGTTTCCAGCAGCAAGGGCCCGTATTACCCACACAACCTCATGGAAGCCTTGGTTCTGAGCACACAGCACAAGCCCTGGGCACACTGCATGCCGCACAACACGAACCAACACTGCCTGAAACACCTTGGCTCAGAGTCAAGACTTCATGTGTTATGGACTGTAGTGCTTTACGGCACAATACATACAAAGATAATCATTTAATTATTAGAAAATCAAATCCTTGAATATTTCTCTACTGTCATGCCTTAGCATGGTTCAAACTCGTCTATCTTTGGGTTGTACTGCATTAGAATTGATTTTATTTTATTTTTATTAACTTAAAAATTTAAGATTATAGTGTGTGTGAGTGTGTGTGTGTGTGCCCTTGCATGCTTGTGAAGGTCTGGGGACAACTTTGGGGAGTCAGTTCTTTCCTCCTACCATATGGGTCCCAGGGATTGATCTCAGGCTGTTAGACTTGGCAGCGGATTCTTTGGCCAGCTGAGCCAGCTCACTGGTAGAACCAGGCGGATCTGTGTGAGTTCGAGTCCAGCCTGGTCTACAGAGCGAGATCCAGGACAGGCACTAAAACTACACAGAGAAACCCTGTCTCAAAAAACCAGTTAAAAATTATTTACTATGTGTATACAGTGGTCTGGCATATGTGCCTGCAGGCCAGAAGAGGGCATACAGATCTCATTAAAGATGGTTGTGAGCCACCATGTGATTACTGGGAATTGAACTCAGGACCTCTGGAAAAGCAGCCAGTGCTCTTAACCTCTGACCTATCTCTCCAGTCCCTAGAATTGATGTTTAAAATTACTGTTTGAGCTGCTGATTTGAGTTTCAAATAAATTTGAAAATTGTCAAATAAATTTGAATTAGGGAACAGTTTTGAACAATGTCTGAAATGGCCCTAAACATACTTCTGCCATCTGGTATATTTCAATATTTTATTACATTTTTATTTATGTGTGTGTATATATGTGTAGGAACATACGTGGTGATATGGCACGAATGTGGAGGTCAGGGGACAACTTGTAGAAGACAGTTCTCTCCTTCCATCACGCGGGCCCCAAGAATTAAACTCAGGTCACCAGGCTCAATGGCAATTGTCTTTACCTGCTGAGCCGACTCACCTGTATCGTGTACGTAAGTAAAACAGTGTTCTTAACATTGATATTTGATTATGAAATCAATCAACCCTGGGAAAAGTTTCATTGCCACATCCTGTGGTGTAAAATATCAATGCAATTTAACTCTTGATGAAAATTATACAAGCACATTCATCTCATTAGCATGCAAATTTAGTTTCATTGTTATTAAACGGTAAAATTTCATGTATACCAAAACTGTTTTAAAATCAATTTCTTGATGACTTATTACCGGTAAATGTTTGATTTGTTTGTCTATTTTGAAAATGCCCGAAGTCGTATAGCATTTTCTCAGATGAAAAGAGTTTGCACGTGGAAACAGCTCAGGAAGCTAAGGGGTGAAATGTGGCGTGGAACTTAGGAAGCTGGAAACCCCATTAGCAAAATCGGAGCCTGGATTCAAAACTGAAGTAACAGATAAAGAACTAGAGGAAGAGGCATGAGCCACCTTGAGCAAATTCACCGGAAGTCAAATTTGTTTCTTCCGCCCGGTCTGGAGTGGCTTGATTATGCTTTCCTTGAGATATCTGAAGCACTTAACTGTCTTTCCTCCCTGCCACTAAGGATGGAAATAGAGAGAGAGTGGAGTCTGGAGTGTAAGAATTCCTAAACGTAGTAAACCTGAAGTATTCTTTTTTTTTTTTTTTTTTTTGGTTTTTCGAGACAGGGTTTCTCTGTGTAGCTTTGCGCCTTTCCTGGGACTCACTTGGTAGCCCAGGCTGGCCTCGAACTCACAGAGATCCGCCTGGCTCTGCCTCCCGAGTGCTGGGATTAAAGGCGTGCGCCACCACCGCCCGGCCTGAAGTATTCTTATAAATACACTATTTATTTGTTTTTTTGTTATAGTACATAGAAGTGTTCAATCAGCCTACATTTTCAGAAGAACTTTCGAAGTCTGTATGCTCTCTCCTCAATAGTTATTGTGAGGTATTAATTTGTAGTTAATGTCTCATAATTAAAAGTCCAACTCTAGAGTTCGTGGGGGGGGGGGTGTCTCAGTATATAAGGTACTTGCTGGACAAACAGGAGGCTCAGTGTTCTGCTCTCCTGCATTCATGTAAAGGGCATTATAACCCCAGTGCTGAGGGTGGAGACAGGGGAATCCTGGGGACTTGCTAATCAGTCAGTCTAGCTAAAACAATGAGATTCAGGTTCCGTGAGAGACCCTGTCTCAGAAAATTAACTGGAGAAGACATGCCAACGTCAATATGTGCATACACACTCACACACAGACAGACAGACACACACACACACACAAATAAATAAATTTTAAAATTAAATAAATAAATAAATAAATAACATTTAAAAGTCCACGTGGTTATTGTCTGAAAATATACCAGCTTGGGCACTTTAAGGAAGGACTATTTAGAGTTCTGTTTAGTTCTGAGAAAGGAAATTAATTTTTCTTTCTATAGACCTCTCAAATGTGGGTTGGAGATGCAGCTCAGTGACGGAGTGTTTGTCTACCTAAGCATATGGGACCCTGGGTTCAATTCTGGCAACACACACACACACACACACACACACACACACACACACACACACAAATCCTAACTGTTTAAAAACAGCTGAAGCTTGAAGGCCGGGGTCTCCACCTGAAGTCCACAACGACCTGACAGGTTAGGTTAGTTTGGTGAGGTGTTGCCTCTGTTCTTGGCAGGCATTTCAGTACCTGTGATCAATTTGCCAGAGATAAAAAAAAAAGACATGAATTCAATCTTTCCTTTTAGTCAAGCATTTCAAATGTTGGGGGGAAGGCAACTTTCGGGCCACGGCTGTGCTTTAGGTGAGAGCGGTTGCTGCCTCTTGTGTAAGAAGAGCACTGTGAAGTGACCTAGGGAGGAGCCAGGTGCAGACGCCCCCAACAGTGCTCAGAAGAGAATGACAGGCGACAGGCGACAGGAGCTGCCTCCTCAGGGACACACAGTGGCTCTGCCTGGCTTCTGCAGGAATTTAAGAAAATGTGATGAGTTTTGAACTCAGCCACTGTTTCTGTGAGAAGTGCTGGGCAGCATTAGCTCTGTCAGAATGTCCCCGAGTAAACAAGGACTAAGAGCCTGTGTCTGGGAAGGGGTTTTTAACTTGGACATCGCAGGTCTTTGGATAGATCTATAAACCTGTATGTGTACCTCCATAACTGTGTGTGTAACTTCTCATGAGTGTGCGGTTTTTCAGAGCAGCAGGTCTGTGGCTTTCATCCCATCTCTAGGGAATCCATGACCCTTCAATCTAAACCCCACCTGCTGCTCCTGGACACACTAGCTTTTCACAGAACTTGGGTGTTAGAGAGGCAAGGATGAAGGCGTGGTCATCTTCAGTCATTGACAGGGAGCCCGGTTAGGAAAATGGCTTGCTTTGAGTAGAAAAACTGATCTTCGTGGGCCAGGACATAAGCAACGGTGTAGAATATTGTGCTAGGGAGCTGCGTCACCTGCCCTGAAATGGGGTGACCAACATATGATCAACACGATGGCATGATGGGCAACCAACATGATGACCAGGCAGACACTGAAAGGTCCAGCTAAAGCAGAGACTCCAAGCAAAGAGCAAGGAGAATAGTATTTCAAGCCTACCCTTATCTTGCTGGTAGAGGTACAATAACAAAAGGAACCAAGGCTTGCCACATGCAACCACCCTACTGACATCAGGCTAGTCCTTCATGGGTGCACCCCACAAATCTGAACTAGGGGACCCAGGACTACTCACTACAAAGCTACAGCATATAGTTTCATTTCAGCAGATTCTCATGGAACAGTCATTAGTATTCTTCCCAGCTCCTAGGATAAGAAGATGAAAAAGACATTCTTAATCCTGAAGCATTCAGGGCATAGAATTCCAGGAAAACAGATAACACAGCAAAGGTGCATCAGAAGAGCCCCCACCCAGAAAGTCGTGTTTGGAGAGAAGGCCTATAGATCAAAGTCAAAAGCAATAGGAACCCTGAAAAATCTAAGGAAACTTGAAGCTCATTCTCTTGGAGGGAAGAAATTACTTCTCTCTCTCTCTCTTTTTGTAATGCTAAAAATGACATCCTTTTATCTATGGTGTAAATATGGACTGCTGTAGCTGTGGGCTTTTAATCTTAAATGCGGATATACCCATTCCTGTAATAGGTGCATATATATGCGCAGAGATTCATCACTGTATCCTTAGCATTAATTTTCATGTAATTTAAGGACCTGCACTTTCTACTTTGTGAATCTTTCTGTCCTGTAAAGGAAACGAGTTCACTCAACTACACACTATCAGGCAGGCAGGTAATCAATCAGTGATCACACATATCAGTTCCAGCTGAGTTCCTATCTATCGCTGAGATGGTTACAATAACCTCTAACTGTACCATGTAAGTAGAAATGGCCTCTTAGGCGTCAGTACACCAAAGGTTCAGACAAGGAGGATCAACTCTGCTGCTGGCAATGGCCACCTTCTTCTTTTTTTTAATGTGTCTTTGTCAGCAGTATTTTTAAACACAGGCCCTATCCTGTACTGCATTTTACTGCTAAAAGCATCTTTATTCTCCAGTTTCAAGATAAAAGGCAATTTTTAAAATGTCATGATGGGAAGTAATTTTTCAAGGTTCTCATGATGGGACATAAAACCAGATTTAAAAATATCCAAAATAAGGCCTTGCTCATCGAGATTAGGGCTTTAATCTGTACTCTCAGACCTTTGGGCAAAGCGCTTTCCCCAACAACATTGGTAAGTGGACGAGGGAATATTTTTCAGCGGTTACAGACAAGGTAACCCTCTTATGCACCCCCGCCTTCCCTTCCAGCTAGCCTCTCTATCCTGTCTTTCGAACAAAGCTCATTGGAGAACTTATTTGGTTGAGTAGGTTGACTTCCAAAATGGGGGAGTGGGGTACAAATGATTTTACCCACGCCAGCTGAAGGTCCTTTGTCCTGAGGTTCCTGTGGAAGGGAATTTCAAAGAACTGCATTTTCTTTCTTAAATTCAGCCTGACAGCTACTAGTGACAGTCGGGTCAGTTTATCTATGGAGAAAGGAAGGAGGGCAGGTGTTCCTCCTTTCCAGTGAGAAAATGGAGAATCAAGAGTCAATTTTCGGCTGGCCTTTAATCCCAGTGCTTGGGAGGTAGAGGCAGGCAGATCTCTGAGTTTGAGGCCAGCCTGGTCTACAGAATGAGTTCCAGAACAGCCAGGGCTACAAACAAAAACCTTGTCTCAAAAACAAACAAATAAACGAACAAAACAAAACAAAAAGTCTACTTTCACTGGGGTTTTGGGGTAGAAGATCTCATTATCAAAGCCAGGTTATTTAAGATCACATGTGTATTGGGGTGAGGTTATAGATTTTGAAAATCGGGTCCTCCAAATGTTTATCCTGATTTCCTACTAGATGATGTAGAAGAGAAGGCCAAACAGAGAGGATGGCCCCTTCTCCTCAGACACTGGAGAAGCCACATCCTCAAAGGCAGAATGCAAGCCGGTTCTCAAGCTACTAGCCATGGTTGGGCTGCCTCTCTTTCTGAGCTTTATAGTAACAACTGAACCTATGCCATAGGGTCATTATGGGGGTGGGGGTGGGGGTGCTGAGCATGTTTTGGCAAGTACCTGGCGCATAGTACGCTTTTATTTGATATTTTGAGACAGGGTCTCATGTATTATAGCCCGGCCTCAAATTCATTATAGCTAAAGAGGATGACCTGGAACTTCTGTGTGTACCACCATGTTCGTCTGCTGCTGGGGATCAAACTCAGGGCTTCATGCGTGGTAGATATGCACTTACCAACTGAGCTACCTGCTCGGCCCCCTTGATAGCATGTTTTTAAATCGGATACATTTGAGAATATATACAACCATGCAAAAGTGAGTGTAAATTAGCTTCCAAGCAGGCATTCTAACGTTTCAAGAGATGTGAACAAAATATACAGGAGAAGAAAAAATGGTATTTGAGTCACAGGGAGATGAAGGTGTACCAGGAGGTCACACCAGACGGGGTGGGGATAAACTAATACCTCACTGTTTGGAGGACTTGCTCAAGCTCTTATTTTAGAAATCTGGGCAGAAGATGAAGTTCTGGCCGAGGGGAATGGTTGTGAATTTGTAGAGAATCTGAGTGCCATCATCAATAGTGAAAAAGAGCAGAACTATTCTTAAAATCAAAGGCATTTCTCCCGTAATTTAAATGACAAACTGCAGAAATCAGCTCGTGTGATAAGCTTGTTTTCTGTAAGAGATGTGTATTTTCAATTGCACAAGTGTTATACTTCTCAATGCATGGCTCATGGTTCAAAGATAGGATAATTAAAGCCCAGAAGATATTTGCTATTTCACCAAAAAGCAAGAGCCACGAAGGTTTAAAGGATAAGGAAGGTCCATCTTTCTCAGGGAGCAGGTTTGTACATGGGATGGAGCTTTGAGCTCCCTGGCTGTCAAGGCAAAAAAGGGAAAACATGTCAGTTGGGTGCAGAGAAGGAAGTAAACCTTCTCCTTGCCTGTGTTTTCATTTATTCTGAAGTGTAATTGTA
>NC_081427.1:57759967-57779967 GCF_949786415.1 Peromyscus eremicus
GGGGCTTCTATTGAAATCCGCCCTTGGCCCTTTTGTCCACTGTTTTAAATTATGTCTGGAATAGTCCATGATAGGGGTATGGAGGCCAGAATAAGTTTTCTTTAAAAAAAAAAAAAAATTCCCCCTAAAATGGTTTTTGGAATCAAGAATTGGTTCTGATTAAAGTCCTGTTTTAATTAAAGTCCATCATGTCTCCTTTTCAAGGAAGAGAAGATATTTTCAGACTCAAAGATATAAAGATGTTTTGGCCTTTTTTCACTTTCATTATTTTCTGAACTCTGTCCCCCCCACCCCCACCCCCCACTCCTACCCTCCATCACTGGCCTCCAACCAACTTGTCCCATCCACATAGAGAAGGATTAATGGAAATTTAGTTTGGGGCGGACTGCACAGCATCTCTTAAGCCTGGAGTGTCCACGACCAGGAGGCCAGCTGGATACAAAATCACATTTTACGGGGGAATTTTAAAGACAGAAGAAAGAATTACAAGGTATCACTCTTTAAGTGGCTCATCTACAAATTAGATTGCTACACAATTAATCAGAAAGTTAATTAATGAGCAAGTTACTAATTAGCACATTTAAAACCAGTGTGTTTATAGAGCCTTCGTTAAAAAAAAAAAAAAGAAAAGCTCCGTAGTTAATTGGCCCGCACACTGATCTCGTAACTGCTAGTGGAGGTTAAAATACTACAGATGTACTATTTATTATGTATAAGTCCTAATTCTGTCATCACTGTCTTCCATATCCCACACCTGACAGAATTTTACAGTTAATTGAGAAGGGTCACATTCATAAACTATAACCTGACTCTATATGAAAACCACTAAACACACATAGAGTTTTTGAGTTTAGCTGCACTAATGTCTTTCTCTAGGTGGGAACCCCGGGAAGGGTGTTTAGGTTTGTGCACAATCTCTAGGAGTTCAAGCCTTCCAAGTCCTTCCATCAACCTGTAGAACCCTGGAAAGTGTGGTTTGCTCTGGAGAGTTTGCTGTCACTGAAGGGACAAAGTAAGGGTTGGAACTCCGGATGTTTCCTCATCCCTAAAGCAGAGCATATCCAGAAAACAGCATATTCATTTTGTAAAACTCACGTATTGAATGCTGTAGTTTATATTAAAATGTGGATTTCCACTGTGAATCTCTAGAACATTTGCAAAGGGCAAATGCCAAGTTAATTTCAAGGAAAGCGGGGGAAGAAGAACAAGGGCCCCTGATACACGTCCATTTATTGTATTTTCCACCTAGGAAGGCCCCAAGGCATTCGCCCTTCTGAGTGGGCCGCGGGCTCTAAGCCCAGGCTCTAGGCCACAGAAAGAGCTTTGCTTTCCTTTAGAATGAAGACAAACTTGAAGTCTTGCTTCAGACTCAAGGAGTAGATCTCCCATCTCTGCCTCCCCTTTCCATTGGGACAAAGTCCTAAACCATCCGGTCCCTCTGTTGAGAACAGTGCCTGACGCCATCTTTCCATTCCCAGCAGGGACTGTCCTTTGAAGATCATATAGGATAAGAACCGGCCTGCCTTCCCTTCCTAGAAGAATATTTCCTTTGCAGGCCCTGGGCCTTCCACTTTCTAGGGGCACCCTACCAGACCACTGTTTCACATCTCTGCATCGGTTAGAGCCGTGGTTCTCAACCTTCCCAAGGCTGCGACCCTTTAATACAGTTCCTTATGTTGTGGTGACTCCCAACCAGATAATTATTTCGTGTGACGTCATAACTGTAATTTTGCTACTGTATGAATCATAATGTAAATATCTGTGTTTTTAGATGGTCTTAGGTGACCCCTGTGAAAGGGTTGGTCGACCCCCTGGAGGGGTCACGACCCACAGGTTGAGAACTACTGGGCTGGAAGCCCAGGTAGCTAGGGATTGGGATGAATGCTTTGCTGGAGGTTAATGTGCTGTGCTGCAGCATTTGCCTTTTATCTTTAGCTACACCCCTACACATACACACACATTCGTACACACTCACACAAGCAGGTTACTCCAGCGAGGAGAACACACATAGGCGATTTTAATGAAAGAGGTTCCTGTACCACATTATTAGCAATAAATCTACACCGTTCTTTGTTGGTTAAAATCATTATGATCATCATCGCTATCATTACCGAAGTCATTATTCTTATGTTACTATCAGAGTAGATTTATGGTAATACCCACCATTACGCCAGAGTTAAAGAAGGTGTAAAGGTTTGATTAATAGCTGCTTTCACGTTCTAATACTCAACATTTTCTCACATTTTTTTCTAAATAAGGGCCATGATAATTACAGGCAGTAATTACTGCTTTGTTGGGAGTGTGTAATTAGACACATATGCATTGTTCTTCCAAAAAAAAAAAAAAAAGGTAGGGGTGTGGAACAACGGTTTGGGAGCCGAGTCACAGGCTTCCGAGGTGGGCAAACAATGCCTGGACTGGTTGCTGGACAAGTATTTTGACAAATCGGGAGCAGAGACTGTAGTAGTGCCCCCATTGCCACCTGCTGGGGTCACCGACATTTGTTTTGAATGAACCCAGGTGAAGTTGAAATAAATATTTGGAGGAGTTTAGTGTAAAAAGTGGTGCACCTGGAGGATGGCAAGGAGCTGGGATTTCCTTCTCTACAACTCTCAGTCTTAATGGACCCCTGGGCCCAGCCCCGGGCAATGTGGCTCCTGGCTTGAAAATGCCAGCCAGAGCGTAGTCGGCTCCCGCCCAGCAGGCTCCAGGAGGCGGCCTGGCCGCACATTCGTCATCCTCTGGCGCTGAAATAGCCAGGGAGCTTCCCGAGCCGCCCGAGCTCCCAGACTATCTGTCCCTTAAAGGTTACACGCTGCCGCCTCGCTTTGTCTTCCTCGTGCCCTTTCCTGGCAAAAATGGAGACATCACATCCTTGCCCAGCCCCGGCTCAGTATTTATGAAGGTTTTCTGACAAATAGGCAGCCTGGCCACGCATGGGTGACTGCCTTCATTCCGCACTTGGCTTGTTTACATAGGACCAGCACCATTTCCACGGATTAAACAAATCACAGGGAGAGGGAGACATTTATAACCCGCCAACGAGGCCACAAGGCAGTTGGAAAAGAAGTGTGTGTGTGTGTGTGTGTGTGTGTGTGTGTGTGTGTGTGTGTGGCTGTGCAAGAGGAAATGAATGCTCTGCCTGCAAGGCTGACCTTCGGGACACGGTGATCCTGGAGGCGCCACTGTCTGTCTGGTGTACCGGACCCACGCGCAGAGCGGGCGTCTGGATTCGCCGGGTGCGAGCACTCGGGTTAGAGGAGCCTTAACCCAGAGTTGGACCCCCGCCCAAGAACCCATGTACACAAAGGGCAGGGAACAAGGGCGCGCGTTCCTCCACCTTGAGCTTGTGGAAGTGCCCGTGGCACACTGTAGGCGCGCGCCCCTCGTGGGACCCTCACCCAGCAGTTAACCTTTGCCAAGCCAGTCGGAAGAGAGCGACCCCCTCCTGCTGTCGCCCAGCAAGTCGGGCTTTCCACCCATCAGGGCCGCGCGGTGGCTCTGGCCTGCGCGTGGCGTGGGGGATGCCCCGGTGTGCCGGAGGGTGTCTGCGTAGGGGGTGTGCGCCAGACGCGCGTGTCTGCCTAAGGCGTGTGAGTTTGGGTGGAGTGTGCGCGAGCTGGGTGATGTGCACGGGTGCACGGGCGTCCACGAGTGTGCGTGAGTGTGCAAGCGCGCGCGCACGCGCGCGCTCGAAGCCGAACGCTTCCAGAAGTCAGAGCGTTCCTAGGACTCTTCCCTCGCTTCACCCGGAAGTATTCGCCGCCGGGGCCACCCAATTAACCGAAACAAAGCAAAGGGGCCGATCCGGCCTCTGGCGGCCAGGCGGTGGCTGAGCGCGACGCCCTGGCGCCGCAGAAGCTCGCCCCGCCCGCTGAGGCTCGCCACTCCCGCTGGCGGCTCCAGGCCACCCGCCGGCTCCTCTGCTGCAGCCGCGGGCACCGCCTGGGCTTGCGTGACACCAGGCACCCGCCCGGGCCGCGGGAGGAGGAAATTCCCTACAAAATAGCAATGGTTCCGAGAAAAGGATCACAACAAAATATTGAATAAATTCCCTTTTAATTTATTTGATCATTCCACATTACGGGGCTATGAATTGCTCAAATTTGATAACAAGTACTCAATTCAACTCATTATGTAAGTTAAATTAGACTTCGATAAAATTTCAGTGGCGCGCAGTGGTTCCTCGAATGAAATGTAATTTGTGCAAGAATTTGTTGTATCTGTCACAAATATTTCCAATTAGCGACCGTAATTATTTGATAGTTTCTGCAATTATGGCTTAAACGGGTGAATTTGGGACTGTGGAGGACCCTAATTGGCCTAAATTTGATATTTTGCATATTTGCATAATGAGGAAATTGGTAGAAAATTGTGTTCATTCATTTGTGAAAAATCCTATGAATTTTATGAATTTGAAAGCTCTGTTTGTGCAGACTGTGACTTTGCCTGCTGATCCCTGAGGAGCTGACGGTGAACGCCTGAATGGGCAGCGCGCCAACTTCACAGCTCTAGGCGGGGGTGGGGGGTGGGGGGGGGTGGGGGGAGGAGGAGGAGGAGGAGGAAGGAGAGAGAAGACAGGGAGGAGGGGAGAGGAGGAGGAAGGAGAGAGAGGGGAGAGGGAGGTATGGTGGGATGGTGGGAGGAGGTGGGAAGAAAGCGCATGCTCCCCTTCTACGGGAACCCCGCGTGGAAGCCCCTTCCCCCACCGCGTTATCCTGGGAGTGAGGATGGGTGGGATGAGGGTGGATGGTGAGGGAAGTTGTGACCATGTCACTCTCCGGTTACAAGCCGGCCCTTTGTATTTTAACTGTGAGGGCCTCCTGTGCACAGGTACACACACACACACACACACACACACACACACACACTCGCCTGTTCCCAATGAGGAATGTACCCAACCTGCCAGGTGGAAGGGGTAATTGTGGAGGGGTGAGGGCTTGAGATGATGGTAACTGTGCACTTGTTTAAGTTAAACTGCCAAAGCCGCTCCTCTCAGTAAAAACGTTTGATCTATGGCACTGTCAATTTCAAGTGTTTAAAGAGAAGCAAAAGCATAGATTCTGAGCCGCTTTGCCTAGCGCCATTCATCATGCATCGTGGGGTTTTAAAGTTTCATGGCTGCTGTGTCTTAACATCTCAACTCTCTGACACGAGACTCTGGATCGGGGGAAATAACTCTGCATTCAGAGGCTAAAGGTAAAGAATCACGGCAAAGTTAAAATGCAAAGAATATTCATTTCAGGCCGTGAAAAGTGAGGGTGGTCCATTTTGAGGGGCCAGTGTGGGCTAATAATTATAAATAGAATTTATAGTCATTTTTAGAAAGGACTAAACAAGGCCACTGATTCGGGGGGGGGGGGGCGTCAAAAAAGAGACTAAGCAAATCCCACAAACATACCATCTTCTAATAAACCGTAGTTCAGTTACAAGTAGTGTGTGTTTTCATCAAAACGCATCAAAAATGTCATTTCCCCAGTTTCTTGAATGTAGTATTTTACCTATTCCCTTAATTCCTACCGATTTTTGAATGCATGAAAATGGACCCAGGCTTCTAGTGAAGATCTTGAGAGCTGGCTTTGCAGTTAAGTGCTCCTTAAAACTGCTGTACTGGCGAACATCACTTTTGCTAGGAAGGACTTTTCTATCTGTATGGAAGTGGGTAATGGGAGTGTCTAACAGGCCATAAATGCTTATGTGCTTTGTTTCACAGGCATTTTCAGTAAAGGTCAGAATAAATTCATCTTCCCTTAATGTAGTATTTATGTTTATGCACGGTTTGGAATAAAATCACCATTAAAAATCCGTACGAAAGAACAGATAGGAAAATGGGAGCTGTGTCTTTGGTTCGGCTTTCCACAGATGGAGAGATATCATGTAGAGATGTAAGATAAGCAGTCAACTACTTAGGGCTGAATCAACCAGGCACGATACTGCTTTACTTCTTTGTGAGATTAATTAAAGTCTTTTTTTAATTTTAATTGAAATATTCTTGAAAAGAGTTCCAAACAGATGATCTTGGTGCCCCATGCTGAGCAAATGGGGGCAGTAATATCCTTGCCCATTTTCGCAGGGTTTTGCCAAAAAACGTTGAAGACTAATATAGGATCCCAGGTCTCCCACTGTGTATTCTGGCTAAGTCTGTCTTCATCAGTGGGGCATTCCTGACACATTATTGAAGATATAAAAAGAGCAACGGGCCATTCACCTGTCTCTGATCCATGTTCCCTTGAACTGTGACCACCCTGAGTCCAACCATCTTCAAATAGCTTGGTATTTCCCTCATTTTAACAACACGTCTGTTAAACCTGGGGGATATAGACTTTTTTTTTTTTTTTTTTTCTGAGACAGGGTTTCTCTGGGTAGCTTTGGAGCCTGTCCCAGAACTTGCTCTGTAGACCAGGCTGGCCTTGAACTCACAGAGATCCACCTGCCTTTGCCTCCCCAGTACTAGAATTAAAGGTGTGCATCAGTACCACCTGGCCTACAGACATTGTTTATTTAGCCTCAAGAAATCAGGAAGTGTCACTGACATACTGAAATTTAAGGCCACTTCCAATCATTTGGGTAAATGAGGATCATAAAGGAATATTTGATTAAAGATGCTTCAAGCTCAGAAGCAAAACACAGTATTGGTTTACACTCTGTGTGTGTGTGTGTGTGTGTGTGGTGTTGTTTCTTCTGTACTGGGGATTGAACGCAAGGCCTTGCCATGCTACCCAAGCATTCTGCCACTGCACTACAATCCCTGCCCTTGTGGGTTTTGTTTTTGTTAAAATGTGATCAGAGGATTCTTTGTTTCTCTACACCTGTTCACTCTCTATATATAAGTCTCTAATGGGGGGTTATTTTTGTTATGAACATAATGATCGCCATGGCTAAAGCTTTTACAAACTGTGTATGCTCTGAACTGCTGAGCACTTTTGTTACCAATAGGTAACTGTCTTAGTCACTGTCCTATTGCCAAGAAGAGACACCACCACGAGGGCAACTCTTACAAAAGAAAGTGATGGGGAGCTTGCTTACAATTTCAGAAGTTTAGTCCATTACCATTATGGTGGCACATAGTAACCAAGAGTTACATCCCCACCCACAGCCCAAGAGAGAGAAATGGGCCTAGCATGGGCTTTTGGAACCTCAAATCCCACCTCACCTCCAATGACACGCTTTCTCCAAGGTCACACCTACTCCAGCAAGCCACACCTCCGAATCCTTCTCAAATAGTGCCACTCCACAGTGAGCCTATCGGGACCATTCTCATTCAAACCACAACACCTACCTAACCTAAATATTCCATAGTAAAGATGTTTATGGAAACCACTAATGGGGCAGGAGACACTACAATTCCCACTTAAATGCCTTCAGATCCAAACCAATTTTTTGTGGTTTCCTTTTTTCCCAGGAAAGAGTGGTTGCTTTCATCCTACATAGTTCAGGACCAACTGGTAAATTTTAGGGCTGGGAATACAATAATTTCCCAAATATTGGATTTGATCACATCCATAGACAAGAAAGAGAATGTCAGTGACTCGATGACTGTTGGAGATGGTTGCCTTTCCTGGCCAGTTGCAGGCCACGGTGGAGCATTTAGCCCTGAGTTCCCTGGAGAAAGCCAAGTCCCCTGCAATGTGTGGGCTCGTCCTCAGGAGGTTATGGAGAGCAAGGCTGCAGCAATGCCACTACATGAATCCAGTGCCACTTCGGTCCCTTCCACTGGATGCTTTTGGTTCCAGTAGTTACTTACCAGCTGACTTTTAGGTCATTTCTCTGACTTTCAGTCAGCTCTGCTCCCACACACGCTTGCACGTGAAGAACCGAGAATGGGGAGGTAACGAATGTCCCTGGCCTGGCTGACCCACAGAAGGCCTGTTCATTTTAGTGGATCATTGTGTTCCCATGTATTTTCTCTTATGGCATCTGCTTTTTTTGCCTCTTTTCCTACTACTGACAACGCCCTTCTACTAGAGGCTCACTGAGCATGGGTTCCAGCAAGATTTGTCTCAGAACACCCTTGTATATATCAACCATGGTTCCTGTTTAAGGAACAACTTCTTGCCTTGGCCAGTTTCCTGTGTGTTATTTGGACTTATCCATCCTATCTCCTGCCCTCCCAAAAATTGACAGTCACTCTCTCCCGACTCCTTCCTCTTCCCCCTCCCCTTTCTTCCCCTCCCCTCTCTGTCTTCTCTCTCCTCTTCCCCCTCCTCCCCTCCCCTCTTCTCTCTCCTCTTCCCCCTCCCCTTTCTTCCCCTCCCCTCTCTGTCTTCTCTCTCCTCTTCCCCCTCCTCCCCTCCCCTCTTCTCTCTCCTCTTCCCCCTCCTCCCCTCCCCTCTCCTCTTCTGTCTTCCCTCTCCTCTCCCCTCCCCCCTCCTCCCCTCCCCTCTTCTGTCTTCTCTCTCCTCTTCCCCCTCCTCCCCTCCCCTCTTCTCTCTCCTCTTCCCCCTCCTCCCCTCCCCTCTTCTGTCTTCTCTCTCCTCTTCCCCCTCCTCCCCTCCCCTCTTCTCTCTCCTCTTCCCCCTCCTCCCCTCCCCTCTTCTGTCTTCTCTCTCCTCTTCCCCCTCCTCCCCTCCCCTCTTCTCTCTCCTCTTCCCCCTCCTCCCCTCCCCTCTCCTCTTCTGTCTTCCCTCTCCTCTCCCCTCCCCCCTCCTCCCCTCCCCTCTTCTGTCTTCTCTCTCCTCTTCCCCCTCCTCTCCTCCCCTCTCCTCTTCTGTCTTCTCTCTCCTCTTCCCCCTCCTCCCCTCACCTCTTCTGTCTTCTCTCTCCTCTTCCCCCTCCTCCCCTCCCCTCTCCTCTTCTGTCTTCCCTTTTCTCTCCCCCAGCCCCTTTCTTTTCCTTCTGCCTTTCTCTCTTTCTTTGTTTTGAAGTGGGTCTTGCCATTAGCTCAGGCTAGCCTAAAACTTGCACTCTTCCTGCCTTAACCACTGTAGTGCTGTGAGCGCAGGTGTGCCCCACTGTATCTGACTTATTTATTCTCTTACTCAATAAACATCACACAACATACCAGCTAGTGATGCTGGGATGACGAAGGTGACTAGATCAGGTCCTGTGCCTTCAGTGGAGAAGACATCAAATGACGGGCAAATGGTTGTCTTGTGTCTTAAATCCAATGACTGAGATACAAAGTACAACCAGAATGCCACAGTCTAGTCACTGCTCCCATTTAAAATCCTTTCTTTGTCCTGTCTATTTTGGAAGCTCATCCTATACTCACTGTTGGTAAATTAATTAAGAGCATCGGTTGCCCTTTCAGAGGACATGGATTCTATTCCCAGCACACACATGGTTGCTCACAACCATTTGTAACTCCAGTCCAGGGCAGATGGTGTCCTCTTCTGGCCTCTTCGGGCAATGGATGCACATTGTACACAGACGTACATGGAGGCAAAACACCCACACATACAGAATTTTAAAAAGAATAAAGGACTGTCTCCTGTTGTTCTCAGAAGTCCTGATACTGTGCCTTGGGAGAGAGACACTGATTGGCAGGTGGATGTGGTTGTAACGGCATAACTGCCATTTTCAGTCACAGAATTCAAATTTAGTCCCTCCATGAGTAAAGGACAACTTTCACAGGTTCTTTATTTTCCGTAAGTTGCAACGGACGCTATTAGTCGGATGATATGATTATCTCGGCTTGTGAGCACCCAGAATAGTAGATCTGAGATTACTCATGATGGCCTTCACCAGATGTTGCAGAGTATAGACTAAAGGCCTAAAGAATAATAAGCGAAGGGAATTTAGTTACTGTTTATTTTAAATTTTTAGTTGCTTTTATTTTGGCCTCCTTGGGTTGGCACAAGTTTTCACATTTCTCACTTGCTGCTGTTTGTTCCTGCCGCCTTGACCATGTCCCCCTCATGTCCAACACAATGCTGTACCCACTGTCACTCAACCGTCAGAAACAGAAGTTGTTTGTTTGTTTGTTTGTTTGTTTTAAATCACAGGCCACGTCTGTTGATACTACCCACCAATCATTACTGATGGCAACAGAGTCTACGGCCATGGCACCCTGAATACGCCCAGTGTAGAAGCTGAGCAGGATCAAGGCTGGCTAGTACTTTGATGGGAGACAGTAATAGACACTGGCCTCATAAAGAACACTACAAGAGTCTCTTATGATTCAGCCCAAATTAGCATCATGATCACATCAATATAATTGCAATATTAGTAAGGTGGAAATCAGCTGTGAATAGCCAACAGAATAAGAAAGATAGTATACTAAGCTTAAACTGTTAAAACTGTTTTAACCATTTTAAAACATCAAGAAATAAAATAAGTATTAGAATATTACTTATTCAGGACTGGGACAGTCATGTGACAGATAAATGACTTAGATCTGCATACAAAATCTTAAGCAAGGGGACCCAAAGGACATCACTGCGTGTGCAGACACATCAGTCAGACTGCAGTAAGAGTACGGAATGGGCCAGGCTGACCACTGTCCACCCCCCTGCCTAAGCGGGATGGGTCTTAGGAAGACAGGGATAAACAAACAAGCCTGAACTTCCTGGAGCACTTGCAGTTACGTATGGTAGACTGAACACCTATTTGCCCCAGCTCTTCACCGAAATGCTTCTAAAATGGTTTGAGAGGAAGAAAATATCCAACAGCACAGGCAGTGGGAAGAAGACAACAGGCAGGGAGAAATCAGCCAACATTTGGAAGATAGGATGTGTGAGCTCAAAGAGTAACTAATCGGCACCATCGCCCCCTGCCCCCCATTGAGGCTCAAGCCCACAGTCCATGAAAGCAAGGAAGGAGGCATTGCGCAGCCTATCAGTCCAGAGGAACCTTGGGGCCCTGCAGTTCGGAGGCATCCCTTAAGAAGGCGCTTTGGAGAGCATGCAAGCAGAAGCCAGGTGAGGATCTCTTACCAATAAATTAGTCTGCTGGTTAGTTTTGTCGATTCGACACAAGCTAGAGTCATCTGGGAAGAGGGAACCTTGATTGAGAAAATGCCTCCACTAGGTTACCCGGTAGGCAAGTCTATGGGCATTTTCTTGAGGAATGATTGATGTGGGAAGGCCCAGCCCACTGTGGGTGGGGCCAGCTCCTAGCATTAGTGACAGACTTAAGAAGGTCTGGGGAGCAAGCCGGTAAGCAGCACTCCTCTGGTTTCTGCTTCGGTTCCTGCCTCCAGGTTCCTGTCCTGTTTGAGTTCCTGTCTTAGACTGTGATCTGGATCAGAAGCCAAGCCTTTCCTTTCCAAAGTGCTTTTGGCTACGGTGTTTTATCACAGCAACAGAGAGCAAGCTAAAACAGTTCCGTTTCCTTCATCCCCTGCTTGCTAGAAGTGCATTAAAGAATTTTCCCGGGGAGATGTTGAACAAGAACAGATTGGGCGACCTGGTTAAAGTAAGGATGAGGCCAAGTGGTAAACAGGAGGGGAATGAGGAAAACCTCCACAGTAAATGGCCAGTTTTCCAGCCCTCTTCCCTTATTTGCTCTCAGCAACTGGAGGATTCTTCACTCGTAAAATTTGCCAGAGATAATGACCTTGGAGGGCCCCAAATAACAATAACTGGCTTCTGTTCAGCGAAGCACAGTAGTCAAAATGCTCCACCTTCCCTGCTCAGCTTCCTACCAGCATTGCAGGGCTTTGCTGGTTCAGTCATGCATTACTGCTTCTCTTTGTGGGGACTGGGGACTGAACCTAGGGTCTTTGGCATGCTATGCAACCACCAAGCTACATCTCTGAGCAGTTTTGGGGTTTTTGTTGTTGTTGTTGTTCTTCTTCTTTTGGTTTTGGTTTTGTTTTTTTCTACTTTTTGTTTTGAGACAGGGTCTCATTAAGTTGCCCAGGCTGACCTTGAATTCACTCTTTAGTACAAACAGCCTCTGGATCCACAATCCTCCTGCCTTGGCCTCTGGAGTAGCTGTGATTACAGTCCTGCTTGACTAGGGTTGGCTACTTCTTTGCTTCTAAATGTGATCAGATAACCAACATCCATCAGACATTTGAGAGAAGTTGTAACAGAAAACACAGAGACTGGGAAGAATAAAAAAGGAATCCAGAACAGGTCAGAGAACAAGAAACTTCAAATAAACCAACTATGATTAGCAGGAGACTTGGGACAAGGTGGAAGCCATGGCTACAAAACAGGAAGTCACGACAAGGAATATTCTTCCAGAAGAAAACAGCTGGGGACTTAAAGTGCAGGAGCAGAAGAGTCAACTGGACAGCTGAGATGACATTGAGGTTCTCAACCTGTGGGTCACGACCCTATTAGGCATCACATATCAGATAATCACATTACAATTTGTAACAGTTGCAAAATTAACAGCTATGAAGTAGCAACAAAATAATTTTATGCTTGGGGTCACCACAACAGGAGAAACTGTATTGAAGTGCTAAGTATCACAGCATTAGGAAGCTTGAGAACCACTGCTCTAAAAAAAAATAAACAACAACAACAAAAAAAAAAAAAACAGATTTTTTTCAAAAGGAGAAAGCAAGAAGGACCACCAAGAGGAACTTTAGTAGAGAACAGAGACCAGGAGAAGAAGAAAAGGATCAAATAGATAAGCAAGAAAAATGCTGCAGATGGAGACTGGAATATTAAAGTTTAAGAAGATGGTGAGCATGTCAGCAGCTGGAAGATCTGCCAGAGAGCAGGGCTGAGATATGATGGGGTCTGGCCCAGGAGAGTGCTGGGTGCCTTTAGCGATCCGATCCTACACAGCAATTTCACATTCTACATGGTTACAGGAATCACACTGATAGAAATGCAATTTTAATTAAAATATGAAAAACTAAATTTGCTCATGAGAAAGTTATACAGACTCAGAATTAGCAGTGGGAAGCAAATACTTGAGACTTGCTTGAAAGTATAATGTGGCTAGAGTCTGGATCTCATCTCTAGGTCATCCCTCATGTGTCTGGCCCTTACGCCAAGCTCCTATGCTTTGGCTTGAATGTCAGATCTGGTGCTCTTTCCCCAGAACATGATTTGATGTATAATTCTTTATCTTCTTTTTCTTTTCTCTTTTCTTTATTTCTTCTTTATTTTTTTTTTGGGGGGGGCAGGTTTGAGACAGTGTTTCTTGGAACTCGTCTTGTAGACCAGGCTGGACTCGAACTCACAGAGCTCTGACTGCCCCTGCCTCCTGAGTGCTGGGATTAAAGGCATGAGGCACCACCACCACCAGGGTGGAGTATAATTCCTAAGACCTGAGTTGTAGTTGATTGTGCCTCTGGGCAACCCTAGGCAGGTACTTAATCTCTCAGGACCACAGTGTCCTTTGTGGAAAGTTACAGAAGCCAAGATCAGAAGCCATGATTTGGTAGCACAGCAACTTAATCTGGCTCACAGACTTATTTTGTTAGGCTCATACATTGTTGATACACTTAAATTTGTAGACTATGTCTACATCCTAAGTTAAGAAGATCTGGCAACTCACATTCCTTCAATCGACTTAAAACGTTCCTTCCCAATGAAAGCTCACTGGCACCAACAGAGCATGTATTGTCAGAGGCCGCTGACCCTTCTGCTCTCCTGTCTATTATCCAAATTTAAGTTTAAAAATACTGTTGGGGTTGGGGATTTAGCAAGGCCCTGGGTTCAGTCCTCAGCTCCAGAAAAAGAAAAAAAAAAAAAGAATACTGTTTATAGCCGGGCGGTGGTGGCACACGCCTTTAATCCCAGCACTCGGGAGGCAGAGCCAGGAGGATCCCTGTGAGCTCAAGGCCAGCCTGGTCTACAGAGCGAGATCCTGGACAGGCACCAAAACTACACAGAGAAACTCTGTCTTAAAAAACAAAACAAAACAAACAAACAAACAAAAAGAATACTGTTTAAATGATTGTGTGGGTCTCTTATGAGTATGACAATTCATCTGTCACTTATTCATTTAATGACGTTTTGGTGTGCTACTGTACTAGACAAAGGGGACATAAAGACAGCTAAGCTAGAGTCCTCACCCTCAGTGAATTCATAAGCCATGAAGAATGCTTGAAAGTATTTGCAGAATTCTGGTTTTTGTCAGAGGAGATCAGTGCCAAGCATCGTGGAGGACCAGAGGACCGAGCATTTCTCGGAAGAGATATCAGGAGTTGTCATAGAAGCAGCTAACCTCTGGACTGCAGCGGGTAGACAAAGGATAGCCCAGGGCCTTGGCTTGGGCTAGCCCACCATTCCTAGTAGTGTCTGTATTCCATCTGAAACTCCTGGTGACACTGGATCCTTAATAAAGTAAGCCGAAGAGTATGCCAAAAGGGAGTGTTAGAGAGAGACAGTCAAGGGCCACCTGGAGC
This sequence comes from Peromyscus eremicus, assembly GCF_949786415.1. Lineage (NCBI taxonomy): Eukaryota > Metazoa > Chordata > Mammalia > Rodentia > Cricetidae > Peromyscus > Peromyscus eremicus. The sequence goes on from NC_081427.1 coordinate 57,774,222, forward strand.
AAACAGATTTGATGATAAAGTGCAATTAAAAACAAAACAAAAACAAAACAAAACAAAATACCAACCCACAGCATCTCAGTTTCTTAGAGGAGTTAGGGTGTCAGAAATGGGACTTTGTTTTGCATTGGATGCTTTCAGAAGATGGAGTCAAGTTTTGATTGGATGGCTTGACACATCCTGTTTAGAAAAGAAGACATCATGCATTTCCTCCCTAAGTAGGGGAACGTTGGGACACATTTGTACTTGGGTAATGTTCTTGTTCTTGTGTAGAGAGCTCGGTTGGTCTGAGCCACTGTTGTTCTAGAATGTCCCATGTCACCCTTGTCTTCTATAAAGGGCTCATATTCGGCGGAACATCAAGGCCTAGCTGTGAGTGCTGGCCCAGGCTCCTGAGGGAGGGACACCTGTTCTCGGTGGTTACTGTACCTGAAAGCTTCAGGGCCTGGGCAGAAGTCTGCTCTCAATTGCACTGGCTCTTTTGAATTTAAATGCAGTTTTTTGTTCATTTTTTTTTTTAAGCAGGATTTGTTTGCCCAGGGCTGATGGACTGTGTATAAGCAGTTGCGGTCTGCCCTGGCCCTGACCTGAGATCACACAGCTGGACCTGCCCAGACCTTTCCTGTTGTTTCTGTGGGGACACACAGTTCCTTTCTGCACAGACACAGAGGCCTCTTCCCATTAGTCCCCTTAAAAGCATTTTCATTAAGAAGCATTCACATTTCATATTGCTTTATGACATCAAAGTCCTTAGGCCTGGAAATGGCCAGCTAGTCTTCCTGCTTCTAATTTCTCCTGAGTCCAGTCCATCTTCTCTTTCACTAGAGTCATCCTAAATCTGATTTATTTGTGTCATTTCCATTAGTCCCCACCCTCTTCCTTTTGGAGACAGAGGGACTGTCTTATCATAACACCCAGGGTCCTCGACAATACAGCCCCAGCTTGCCTCTGGGGCTCATTTAACCCTGGACTTCTCTCTGTCCTGCACACTTGGAGTCTTCCCAAGCTGGGGACTGGAGGTCTTCTGCTTTGACCAGCTCAGAATTTATCATGGAAGCGATTCCAATCTCTCTCTCCCCCACCCTCCCCAAGACAGGGTTTCTCTTTGTAACCCTGGTTGTCCTGGAACTCGCTCTGTAGACCAGGCTGGCCTTGAACTCAGAGAGATCCACCTGCCTTTGCCTCCTGAGTGCTAGGATTAAAGATGTGCACCATCACTTCCGGCTAAAACACTTATTTTCAATGTCTATAAGACTATACATGTCTTCTTCGTCTGTGGCTGTGATCTGCTTTGTTTTGTTTTGGAATGGAAGACACTATATCCTGTCACTCTGGATGGAATGGCTGCCGGAACATCTAAAAGAAAGCCTGCTGCGGCTTAGATGTGAAGTGCTCCCCCACTATGGCTTAGATGTGAAGTGCTCCCCCACAGGCTGATGTATTTGGGTGCTGAGTTGGTTGTCGGGGAGCGGGCCTTGAGTTATACAGCACAACCTCATTTCCCGTCCTCTCTTTGCTTCTGGTTTCACCGAGATATGCGCAGATAATGAGTCCCAGTGGCTGTCCCCTGCTGCCATGGACCTGCTTACCACCATGCCTTCCTGTCAGGATGAACTGTATCCTCTCAACCCACAGTCCGAAGGAAGTCCTTTCTCCCTTTATCTGCTCTGCCAAGTAGTTGGTCACAAGGACTAGAAAAGCAACTAGTACCAAGCCTGCTGTAGAGAGAGTCTCTCCTACCTCATTTTCGTAGCCCTGTGTAGCCAGAAGAATATAGGGGGAGAAGAAAGGAGAGAAGGGGAGACACCAGCCGCCGCCCAAGGAGCAGCAAGATGCCAACAGATCGGTAATGCCACAGCCACATGGCAACTTACAGATGAATAGAAATGGGTTAAGTTATAAGAGCTAGCTAGCAAGAAGCTTCCCATAGGCCATGCAATTGGTAATTAATATTAAGCCTCTGAATGGTTATTTTTATAACCGGCTGAGGGACCTCAGGACAGAGCAAGACTGGAGGAACCTTCCAGCTACAGCCCTGCTTTGGGGAAAGGACATCACTCCCTTCCAAGGCTTGTCACAATTTCCAACAGTTTCATTAGAAAGTTCTTCCTTCTATCAGACGTCTACAATCAATTCCTTTTGAGCATTTGCAGCCAGAGTACATGTCCTCCCCGTCTTAGCTTTTATGGGCAAATGCCTGGGCTTTTGCTGCCTTGCTCATTCCTCTGGAGACACTCTGGTCCATGTATGCTCCTCTCAGAACATGAAGCCCGGAATAGGACACCATTTTTGATGTGGGTTAGTAGTTCAGAGTAAAGGAGAGCCATCAGCTCCTTCATCTCAGCCTAAAGTCCTGTTAGATTGTCTGGCCCCATCGCCGTGGAGTTCATAGTCAATTCAGATGCTGAGTCTTTGGGGATTTTTATCTGTTTTGTAAATGCTGCCGCTAATTCATGCTTCTCTCATCTGAACTTGCACAATTGATTTTTTGGACCCCTGGGTAGAAGCTTGCATTCGCTCCAGTTACATTTCATCGTGTTGTGTTTAGCTCGTTACGTTACCCTTGCCAAGGACTTGTTGCACCCCAGCTCTCTCCCTGATCAGCATCACCTGCAGAGCTGATGATCACGCTTTCTGTGACATCTTTCAAATTGATATAAATGCTAAACAGGGTCGGGTTAGGGTCAGAGTCCTCATTCTAACCCTCCCCGCTAATGTCCTTTCTCTTTCTCTCTCGTGTTTTCCTTCTTGGTTGGGTCCAAAGAGTTGCAAGGCTTCTCCCTAGGCCCTAATACGACCAAATGCCTTCCATGGTGGTAGTGGTAAATAGGCATCCAGATCAGCCCCTCAGGATAGTCATTCAATTGGTTAAAAAAACCACCAAATGGTCCTGGCATTGTGCCCCTCCCCCTTCTTAAGAGACAGGCACATCCTAATTTTAGATTTATCAGGTCCATCCTATTTTGGTGTTTTGTGTTTGCATGTGTGAGCACAAGTGACTTGTCCTAGAAGCCTGTTTTCTAGAAACTCACAGTCCATCTTTTTACCTCTGTTCTAGAATCTTCTTTGAAAAAAACCAAATCCTTCTTTTTACTTCCCTAAAGATAATTAAATATTTCTCATTTCCAAAAGCACAGATCATATTGGAATCTGTGGCAGATCACACATAGCTCTATAGTCTGTACGGAGTTTTAATTTTGTTTCTACAAAGAAAGTCAATTTTAGCTTGAAATTCTATACAAATCTAAGCTGTCTCATGGGGAGCCTTTCAAGGCAGACTGAAGACATTGATTATGCTCAACAAAAATCTCAGGGTCCTCCAACTTTACCTAGGATTCCTTTGACATTTTCCTTTATCTTCCTATCCCTACCTTTATAATTCAGATCTTTGAAGAGATTCCTGAACACTAGGGTGGCAAGGTTGGTCTGGGTCAGGGATCAGGACTCAGGCTTGAAAACAGTAAGTGAGCCTAGTCCATGATCCCAATCACCTTTCCCAACAGTAGAATATATTCCAGAATATTTAGAATCTGAGCCTGAAGATCCTGTTCTAACCCAAGACCCATCCCAATGCACAGAGCGGTTAGAAAAGAATTATATAGGAGAGACTGAGCTGCTTTGTCCTCTCCCGATGTTTCCATGAATTGTTGTCGGCCAATGGTTTTCTCTTTCCTGGAGGGTGAAACTTAGATTGTGGGGGACCCTCAGCACCTAACCCTAAATGAAAAGTCTATGCAGAAAGAGTTGTAAATCTTGAAGAATTTTGGGTTCAAAGTATCATATTTAAAGTTAGTTTAGACATCAATTTCCATAAAAAATTTTTTGGAAATCCTTCCCAGCTGAGTTGAGGCCCCTGGACATCCCAGGGACATCCCTATCGCTGCCCTTATCACAGCCTTTTGAGATGACATCTTGACATATTGATGTGACCATGATCCGCCCTGATTTCTTCACAGACAGGGACCATTTTCTTCATCCTGGAGCCCCTTGTGCCTGGCACTGTGCTCAGCGTGGAGCAGGACTTCAACAAATATTTACCAAACTTAATGGAGCCCTTTCTCAAGGTTCTTAAGCTCATAATGGCCTCTGTACATTTTGTTCACCTCCCTCTCTCAATTTTAAAAGGCCATATGAAATTTAGTACATTATTTCAGATTCATGATCACTTTGCTCATTCTGTTAGTCTTGTTAGAGGACCCTGTTATTGCAGAGGTCCTGTTAGAAGACACTTCTCTGTGGTAGAGTTTCCCAAGTGTCGCAGAAGCCCCAGAAGGTAGTGGACACTGTAATTGCCTTGGGTTCCAAAACCTTATGTAGGAAGAAAAGCCTTAGACATTGTTTCCTCAAGTTCTAGTTCAACAACCAGATGCTCAAGCTCAGCTACTTTTCCAAGACGGTCATTAGGCAGCAGAGCCAGGGCTGAAACCCAGTCACAGGAGCCTCACGCTGGACCACAAACCCCTGACCCATTCCTGAGACCTGCCCACCTGACTTCCGGCCTTTCTGTCCCTGTCCGATTATTGACTACACTCCCTGCTTAAACCAGTGGCTCAGTGTCCAGAGGCTGTGGGCCAGGCAAGCCTTCCCGTGAGGAGCAACTGCTACTCTTCCTGCAAAAACACCAAGCCCAAAGGACAAAGAAGGACTTTGTGCTTGGCTTCAGCTACCCTGGAAGCCACTCACACAGCATTTGTGGCTCTTGTGGCTTCTAGGGTCAGCTGTGAGAAGTGCTGTCATTCTCGAAACACAGAAGAGGAGTGGGTTCATTTGTGGTGATAGATGTAGTCCTTTGTCAAGAGTAGTAAAGGGCCTAACTGTTGTGGTAATGATGGGGTCATTGATGGAAGGGCTTCTGAAGACCTGCAGACTTCAGGTAAAGCTCTCCACGAGCACAGCCACAGCCACAGCCTCAGCCTCAGCCACAACCTCAGCCTCAGCCTCAACCATAGCCACAGACACAGCCACAGCCTCAGCCTCAGCCTCAGCCACAGCCTCAGCCTCAACCACAGTCTCAGCCACAGCCACAGCCTCAGCCACAGCCACAGCCTCAGCCACAGCCTCAGCCTCAGCCACAGCCACAGCCTCAGCCACAGCCACAGCCTCAGCCACAGCCACAGCCTCAGCCACAGTCTCAGCCACAGCCACAGCCTCAGCCACAGCCACAGTCTCAGCCACAGCCACAGCCTCAGCCACAGCCACAGCCTCAGCCACAGCCACAGCCTCAGCCACAGCCACAGTCTCAGCCACAGCCTCAGCCACAGCCACAGCCTCAGCCACAGCCACAGCCACAGCCTCAGCCACAGTCTCAGCCACAGCCACAGCCTCAGCCACAGCCACAGCCTCAGCCACAGCCACAGTCTCAGCCACAGCCACAGCCACAGCCACAGCCACAGCCACAGCCACAGCCACAGCCACAGTCTCAGCCACAGCCACAGCCACAGCCACAATCTCAGCCACAGCCACAGCCACAGCCACAGTCTCAGCCTCAGCCACAGCCACAGCCTCAGCCACAGTTACAGCCACAGCCATAACCACAGTCTCAGCCACAGCCACAGCCATATGGGCCCCTGCCTGGGCTCTACGGCCTTATTACACTAAAACTGTGTCCTAGGCAGGGTCCTCTCTCTAAGGAGCTAATGATTTATATACTCTCCCCACATCTCTAAAGAAGCAAACCTCAGGCCTCTTGCTTGCAGGAAACATATAGGTCCCTTGTGGTTCATAGGCCTGGCATGGGTCAGGAGCCTCT
>NC_081427.1:57784967-57808757 GCF_949786415.1 Peromyscus eremicus
GAGGCCGGCCTGGGCTACCAAGTGAGTTCCAGGAAAGGCATAAAGCTACACAGAGAAACCCTGTCTCGGAAAAACCAAAAAAAAAAAAGAGGTTAGTCTTTAAAGTGATACAAATATTTTGGAACTAGTTAGAAGTGGTGATTGCAGAATGTGGCAAGTATACTAAATGCCATGTACACTTAAAAACACTTGCTGTTGCATGGTGGTGGTGGTGGTGGTGGTGCACACTTTTAATCCCAGCACTTGGGAGATTCAGCTTTGGGAGGTTTGTTATGTGGACCCCAAATCTTCATCTTAGGAAGCTGGTTCTGTGATCCTACTGCAGGTAGACCAGGGACCATATATTTAGAAACATCACTTGGGAAATGAAATGTGCCACTTTGTTGGATAAAGGAAATTACCAGAGTTGAGCACTGATTAGCTCTGTATGTTTTACAAAGAGAACACTTGGAATTGAGACAGAAAAACAGATATTCACTACCCAAATGTCAACAGCTTTCAAAATACCGTAGGATCATTCTTCAAGGTTTCTTTTGAAAATGAACTCAGGAGCCCAGAGTCCACGTGGGATCATGCCAAGCACAGTACCACAGTGGAAAGTAAAAGTCCTCAGTGGGCAGGTGCAAGTCTGATCCATTTGTGAAGATAAAACTCATGTGCCAGGTATGGTGGCTCCTGCCTGAAATCCCAGCACTCAGGAAGCTGAGGCAGGAGGAATGTCACAGGTTCAAGGCCAGTCAGGTTACATCTCAATTGAAACCAGCCTAGGCTACATTGCAGGAGCCTGCCTCCAAAACAAACAAGTTTAAGAATAAAATTAACATTAATACTAAAACCAAAAACAAATACATTCATATTAACACCAGAAAGGGTCTTCGTGCCTCTGGCCTCTTGCACAGCTCTAAAGGGTTACCTAATACCACCCATCTGGGCACTAGTCATTTGACCACTGCCTCATAATGGCTGGAGGGAGTACGATCTAGTGGTAGGTGCCCTTAGTCAGTCTGTACTCTGGAGGTCTGGTACCACTGACCCACAGTGTCCCTAGGGAGATATCTAAGTGATGGTCACTGCTCTGCCTGGCAGGGACTCCAACAATGAAGCCACTAAAAGGTGTCCTTTTAACAGAAGGCAGTGGCTCCAATAAGCCTTGCCATGTTTCTAACAGCCTCAGGGCTCTCTCCCAATCAAGCAAGCATGAGATTTGGCTTTCTCTATCTTTGCTACATTTTCAGCAAAGTGGAGGCAGTAGTGAGGTCCTAAACCCTATGTGAATCTAGAACAAAACCAGAGTTGGGGAAAAAAAAATTTTTTTTAAGTATTCTATTCTCAAAAACTTAAAAGTCGAATTACATATGACCCAGGAATTCCAAAGCAAAGTAATAAAGCCAGATTTGCACACCCTGTTTCTGGTGGCATTACTCAGGGTGAGCAAAAATGAGGAGAGAGGAACACGGTCATTCAGTGGGTTCGTTCTGAGCTACCAGAAGGAAGGGAATTGGACACCTGCTGCAACATGGGTGAGCCTTGAGAGCACAGCGCTAAGTGAAAGAAGCCACACACCAGAGGACAAATACTGCCTGCCCCTCGTTGATACTGGTACCTCAAGAGGTCAGACTCAGACAGGAAACAGAATGATGGCTACCAGGGACTAGAAGGAGGTGAGGGATGCTTATGAGCACAGTTTTAACCTCACGAAACAAAGGCGTTCTGGAGCTGGACTGTGCAAACATTCAATCACACAAAGAGCTGTCCTCTAAAATAGTTACTGGCGAGGGAGGCAGAGCGCCCAACACTGCAAACAACAACAATGAAAAGGCTAACGTGGTGAGTTTCGTGTTGTGTGTATTTTACCACCATTAAAAACATAAAAAGGTGCCAGGCGGTGGTGGTCCACACCTTTAATCCCAGCAATCGGGAGGCAGAGGCAGGAGGATCTGTGTGAGTTCCGGGCCAGCCTGGACTGCCGAGTGAGTTCTAGGATAGCCAAGGCTATACCAAGAAACCCTGTTTCAAAAAACCAAATAATAATAATAATAATAATAATAATAATAATAATAATAATAAATTAAATTTAAATAAATTTCCACTTTCCCTACCTCCCACCTACTCCCTCTCTTCTTCCCTCCTCCATTCCTTCATTGCCTGCCCTCCCTCTTATTACACAAAGAAGTAAGAATAGCATTTTGGAGGTAAAGGATTCCATCACTATGCAACTTCTAAACCTCTTCCTCCTTCTCCAGGATGAACTACTTGGCCACTTGACCTGTGTTCTTCCAGCCTCTGTCTTCCGTTTTACATACATACTCACTCATGCACACCTAGACACATACGTGCATACGTTCTCACGCTCACACACAACCCTTCTGAGTGGGCCTGATCTTCTTCACTCATCACTCGGGCTGGTTGATTGCTTGAAGAGTTTGAAGGCTGCTCTGTCTCTTTCTTCCAGATACACAACAAGCCTCTTGGCCTTTGTTTAGTCGGCTCCACTATGACTGCACTTCCGGAGCAGAGCGGAGCGGAATGCCGCGGAGGGACAGTTTCGAAGGTGCTGGTTGGTTCGATTTCCATAGGTTGAAGGAACACAGTGGCTGTGGCTGCCTTTCCTGGCTGAGCTGGAGCCTGGGAGCCTCGTACCCAGTGGTGTAGCCTCACCATCAGCCAGATGATTGGCAGCCGAAGGGCTTTCTGCTGGAAGCCACCCATTTCCATTAGTGCAGTGGGCTCCAACACAAAACGTTGGTGGCGATTTGGGGAAATGGTAATGGGAGGAAGCGAGCACCTTGCGGGGCAAAGAGCACATCTTACCGCCTTTCTGGAATATGAACAACGGTATCGTTCTGAGGGGAACACCCTCACCCTCTTGCCTTTTCTAAATTGAGATGATAGTGCTATTATGCATTAAAAGATGTTATCAGTCCCAAAGAGCAAGTGTGGTCCTCCAACAACTAATGTCTGCTGAAACGTACCCGACTCCGTTGAAAATGGAGCCGCAGACTGGTAGAGCTGGGAATAATGAGCCGCCGCACCCCATTGAAATGTAATTACACAGCCCTCTTGTTCTTAAACCTAGAAGGTGAAAGGCAGCTGGAGAGTGAAAGTAAAAACCGCTGACCCTTCAAACTTTAATTTACGTTATGCATTCGCTCGCCCTTCTGATAGGTTTTAGAAAGGTCATAATTTAGGGTATTTTGCAGTTGATAAATGATCTGTATGTTTGCGTTCACACGCACCGATTGATTTGTTATAGCCAAAATATTGTTTCTATAACAACCCAAGGGCCCTTAACTAGACAAACGGCAAAGCAGAATCCAAGGGGCGGCAAAAGGAAATCCAGGCCAGCCCAGGGAGGATTGGCCTTTGCCCAGAGACCCAGGATGATGGAGTGAGGGTGAGGATGCAGGGAGAGATGGTCGGGGAGGAAGTGCTGGCCTGAGCAGATGGAGCAAAGGCTTTTGTTCTTGGCAGGCCGTGGTCATGGTCTCTTCAAGGCCTCTCTGCCCAGCGTGGGTGGCTTGCCACTGACGCCCAGGCAAGTCTTGTCAAGACTTTCAAGTTGAGCCCCCTTGGGTGCGGAGGAAACCAGTGAGGTTGTTAGGGCAATTTTCCCGCCTTTCCAGTCTTGGAAGAGGCTCCCGTTTCCGGGCCCAGTTGATGCATTATGCATCAGGACTGCAGGCAGCTGACAGCCCCTCAGCCAACATCGACTTGAAAAGCAATGGTGCTAATCAAAGCCGACACATTTGAATGTCCAGACACACACACAGAGAAATTTACTAATCAAAAAGTGTATTTCCTAGGGCTGTCTCCAGAGAAATCCGAGGGAAGAAATTGGAATAATTTATTAGCTTACAAGTTTTCGTTGACAGTTAGCCCAAAGCTATTTATCTCTGTAATAGAGAACGTCTCCAATGTGGCAAAATTGACCAAATCAAACAGCTTTGATCAGAAAATGAATCTGGCAAGCCTGCCTGTCGGAGGGTCCCAGGAGGAAGAAGGAAACAAACAAAAGATTTAACAAGTGGTCAATAGGAGAAAGAGAGCAAGAAGAGGGGCTGGGGAGAGAGAAAAAGCCGGAGAGAAGGACGCAGAAAGAGAATTCTGCAAAGCTCCAGGCCAGGCTCTGGAACAAATTGTTGAAGAAATAAATGATGTTGCACACCATAACATTTAACATGGTGCGTGTGCATTTTCTGGGCCTCGCAGCCCAAACTGATATGTGATTTTTATGGTAACAAGATGAAGACACACTGCAGAGAGCAGAGGCTGCTGGTGGTGGTGGCAGGGAGGAAATACACAGATGTGCCCAGAGAAACGCTATCATCTCCCTCCCAGCCCCCGGGGCAGCAGTAGATCATTTCTAGCAGGCAACAATGATACTAGCTTTACCCGGCCTGCCTCAGTGGGCATGGGGCACTTGTCCAGTGGGGGTGCTCAGCTGACTCATGGGGCAGGAGCTGTAACTACCTGGGAGTCTGAAGGAAAGAGTTCCCCTTGAGGGTCCCTCCTCCTCCTCCTCTCCTGGGAAATACTAGGAGATGGAAAGTAGAGAGTCCCTTAGTGCTTTTGCCTTAGGCCTTGCACAGCACATCTGGAGAGCGTATTAAATATGGCTGTAGAACACTATGATAGGGTCAAAAGAGAGCTCAGTGGGTAAAGTGTTTGCCGTACAAGCCTGAACACACGAATTTAATCCCTGGACACCAAGTAAAATGATGATGTATGCATCTGTAATCCTAGGACTCACACACACACACACACACACACACACACACACACACACACATGCACACACACGGGGGACGGGGTGGGGGAGGAGGATGTGGTCTAGCCTGGAGTAATGGAAGAAACCACAAGAGAAACTCTAACTTAGCAAAGCCAAAGGTAAGAACTGACTCCTGAAAGTTCTCTGAGCTCCACACACGTGCCACAGCATGCACCCACCCGCACTCATACATACATGTGTGTACACACACAATAAATAAGAAATTTTCAAAAGACCCCCCCTGCCCCCGGCAGATGAAAGAGATAATCAAGAACTAGAACAAGACTCTTAAACTAATGCTATGTTGGCTTAAGACCTTGCCCTCAGCATCCATCACATGGGTCTACCAAACGCTAGCCTTCCGATCCTAAAGATGCTCTGCCCCTGTGGGCATAGTCTCTTTTCTAAGACCTGGCCACACTGGCAGGAGAGTGACATACTCAATGGCCAAATAATCGAAAGGCCGTTCCAGCAGTTAGTATGTTTGCATCCAAAATGAGTGCCAAGGATGCATCACCAATACCGCTGCTCATTAGGAAAGAGTTTGTGTAAGCACTTTTGGTTGAACCACATTGAAAAGAGTGGAGAAAGCTGGTGAGAGAGAATACCAAAAACACGTTCTGCACAGTGTCCTCTGAGTGGGTTCTGTTGAGTGTCCACATTGATGGGGACTCGGGAGGGTCTGCAGTCTGGGACCCAGGTGAGACACTCTCGCGGGGACCTGTTTTCAGTCTTTTCTTTGTGAACAATGTGCTTTGGCCTGAATTTTGATTTGTAGAGTAGGGGTTTATGTGGGAGTCAAAAGAGACAAGTAGGCTGAGGTCATACCTCAATGGCACCCCAGTTGTCTAGCACGTGTGAGGCCCTGGCTCCTCTCCATGGCAATGCAAAACCAAAAGGAAACCCAAACTCCAAAGGCGTGCCATAAAACAACTGAAGTCTCTCACAAATGCCAGAGATCACTACTGCTCTTTCATCCTGGGGTAGAAAGAGGACCAGCAATTGTGCTTAATCAGCTGTCTCTAACTGAGTGAGCTAGGGGAGAGTCAAGCTAGGAAGCCAAGCTGTATCCTCTGAAAAGTTGGCTTGCCTGCTCTGTTTGAGGTGGTTCCCTAGTGGTCATGACGTGTTCTTCTCCCCTCTCTTCCTTCAGAGAGCTGAATCTCAAACTTCCCAAGCTGCTGCTGGGCAAGTACCAAATGCTTCTAGCTAGTGCCTGCTCCCTCTGGGCTATGTGTCCTTCCTCAGATATTTGGGGGAAAGCTGTGATTGGTTTTCAGTCCTTCGGGGGCTCTCCATTCAGGTTTAAGTCCCCATGTCTGATCCACATGTGGGTATCTTTTTGAGCCATCACTGGCTAATTGAGAACTAAAGGTGGACCAGCAATTTGGCTTCATCGGCCAAGTCCAGAGTAATTTGCTCTGTCAAAAAGACTTAGTGGATACCATCACAGTTCTGGGATGGCAAGCACAGGCCACCATGCTCGGCTGTTTTATTATGTGTCCCGGGGATCAAGCCCAGGTCTTCTGTGGTTACACAGTGAGTACCTTACTGTTTGAGCTATCTTCCCAGGCCCCCTGCTTTAATTATTAATTATTACCAAGACATTTAATTAATTGATTAATTAATCATTAATTTATTCGTGAAACATTTGCCTGTATTCCTGGCAGCGGTCACAAACAGCTTCTTGGTCCATTCTTGATGTTGGAGTTTTCCTAAAGGGTGAGCCATGCCCTCCTTATGCAGCATAGTCTACTGATCCACAGCAGATTGGCTCGGTTGGGGGGCTCTGCCTCCCGTAGACACTAGTCCCCCATCTTGCCGCTAGATCTTACTAATTCAGCATCTCATTACAAAGTTGGAGGATCTGCCTCAGGCAGCAAGCAAAACAGACTCTCATAGCCTGGCTCTGACAAGCTAGTGCCCAGGAGTGGCACGAGTCCACGTCCTTTTTATCGGCCAAAGAACGTCACAGAGCCAGACACGATTTGGAGTCAGTCTTCCCACATGACTGGGAGAGGAGGGAACTAGAACTCTCCAGCCATGTGTCAACAGCTCCCGTCACGTTCAAACAATATTCTTAGACACTAGGAGGAAGTGCTGGACTGAGTCACAAGGCTTTGTCCTAGTACTTGCTCTGCCACTAGATAAGGCCTTGCCTTGTCCCCTCACTCCACCGGCCCCCCACATTCTCCTCTGCAGTGACGGTTTGAGACAGACAATCATCTCTCTGACTCTAGCCCAGAACAAATCATTCCCTCTGCTGGGCCTCGGAGCCCACGTGCTTGCTTACAGGTCAGCGGGCCACTTGCCTCTGAGTCCACAGCCCAGGGAGGGTGGTATAAGGCGGTGGCGGCAATGGACTATTTGTGCACACCCCTAGGGAAGCTGGAGAGAGTCTGCCGGCTCTTAGGTGTGTTTGAGACGGTTCACACAAGGACGATGAATGTGCCAAGGATTCCTTCCATGTCACACAATGTACATTGCTAACTCATTTTGACAAAGGTGTTTTAGTTCTAACTGCTTGTGACAGCACACCTCACAGTCAGCTTGTAAATGTGCCTCACATACAGGCATTTCTTGATTTATATAATAGATATGTTCCCTTTTAAAAAAAAATGTCATATAAACACAATTCAAAGCTATCAAATCATTGCTTGGTTTGTGGAAAGTTGCATCAGTCGAAGAAACGTGGTCACAAACGTCTTTTGGAGAAGAGGTCATCCCTAGTTTCACTTTTTCTCTGAAATGTCCTTTGTACACAAAACACAAAGGCATCTAGAGATACTTGGTAAGACATTGGATTACACTTGCTTCAGCTAGTAAATGGCACCCTGCTTTTGTGGAACATCGTCCAGCTGCAAAGCCTTACGTTTACCGGGCACAGGGGCAGAAAGAGCGTAAATGTAGTGTCAGACCAGAGTTCCGATAGAGGCACAGCTCCTTAGCCTGGGTGAGTTTGGACAGAAGCAAGGGGCCTCCAGCATCTTGTGGATTTAGCAGGACTGACGGCGATTTCTCGAGACTATTGAAAGGGTGCAGGGAAAAGCTGTAGCTCAGCAAGTCTGATACAGGATCTGGCAGGGAACAGGTTCTCAACAAGGGGCATATGAAGCAGGAAGAGGAGAGAGACATCATTATTGCCATTCTACCAGATGAGGAAGATGAGCCTGAGGGAGAGTGTGTGTTCAAGGTCTCAAAATATGCAGGATTGGAGCCCTGAGTGCCTGATTCTTCCCGGCACACCCCCTTGTCAGTCCCACAGAGAGGCAGGAGCTGCATGATGTGTTTACAGTTGACACACATCATCGGGTACATAATGTTTTATGTGACTTTGTCTTTCTTTTATGACAGACTGGTTATGTCCTGAGAACTGGGACCAGGTTCCCGGCTCCTGTGCATCTGTCTCTACATGTTGGTGGCTGGTGATCTGGAGTGCTTATTCACCAGCCAAAACTCAAGTTCTTGCAAGTCCTCTAAGCCAGGCAGGACAAGGGAGCACATTCAATCATTAAGCTAAGACCTTGGTTTGCAGGAACCTTGTCTCCTGAGCTTAACAATTACAAAGAGCATAATAATTCATTTGAGGATATTATGGGGAAATAATAATACCATCTACAATGCCAACATGATTAAGTACTCTAATTCATAGGGATCACCTTCCATGGGGGGTGCTCAGAAGTTGGCTACACTCTGACCAGCGCGTATTCTTTAAGAGGCACACTAAGGACCCACTAAGTGGAAGCCTGGACGTAGGCTGTGGTTATAGGTACAAGGCAGGCCTAACCCTTGACTTCACTGAACTCATGAGTACAAGACTGTCAAGAAGCCAACATGTTACATCTTTACAAAGTGATGGTCGAACATGAAATGTTCCCCACAGGATCAGTTGTTTGAAAATGTGATTCTGGGCTGAAGGTGCTGTTTGGGGCTGGCCACATGGCTTACAGAGGTGGGTCCCTGAAAGTAAGCCTTCAAGTGTTAAAACACCCTTCCCTCCCTTCCAGTCCAAGTTCCACGTGCCCTTTCGGGTACCGCGTGAAAAGCCATTGCCATGGAGCAATCCACACACACACACACACACACACACACACACACACACACACACACCATGATGCCTTCTTTGCCCAGATGGCTTGTACTCTGAACTGTGAACCAAATCCTTCCTCCTTATCTTTCTGTCAGGAATCTGGTCACAGTGACAAGAAAAAAAATATCTAACACAATAGTATACTAAGTTAAATAAAAGGGAAAAAAAAGGAACTGGGCGTATAATTAGGGGTCTAACTGTGATTGGGAAGTCAAAGAACTTCTCCATGAAAAAGTGACATTTCTATCAAGACGTGAGAAAAGTTGATAAAAACCAGTGAGGCAAAAAGTGGGAGAAAGAACATTGCAAGTAGAGTGATTGACAGTGTAGGAACCCCAAGGTTGGGGAAAGCTTGGAATTAAGACGAAGTTGGGTGGTGGGTGCAGCCTTAGGACCCAGAAAGAAACAAGACATGGCCGCAGGGGGCAGGGGAGTGGGGCCAGATTCCTGTAGGTGAGTTGAGTTGCAATTGGAAAACCCTAAGCAGAGAAGCATGGAATTACACTGAGGCCTTAAAGACCTCACAGGCTTTATGTAAATGAATAGATTTCATATAAGCAGGAGAGGGATATGAGAATGACCAGGAGGCTGGTGTATGGCCACAGTGAAGGATGAGGGTGTTCTCGTGGGTGGTGGCCACAAAGTGAACGACACTTTGAAGTCCTTCAGGGGCGGAACTTGTTAGATTTCCAAGGCAGCTACAGAGGCTCAGAAAAGAGACTGCTCTGGCCTCAGCAGATGGGACTATTTATGTCAAACAGCTAGGGAGGAAAGGGTGGCTACCAAAGGGGAAGGGGATACTTGGGGTTTATATAGGAGGCTTGGGGATTACAATTGCTGAGGCTACGTGCAAGCCTGCGGTTTCTCCCTCCTGGAGCTGTCTGTCCAGACAAGGCCATTGGATCCTCAGAAACTGCCTTGCCCTGCCTGTCAGGATTCGGTGACCGTGAAAGACTGAGTCTGGCAATGCCCGTGAGGAGGAAGGGGCTGGAGTTTCACACCAGGGCCTTGGACAGTCTGGCAGGGTTTGTTCAAGGTTTGTTTACCAGAATTGGTGGCACAGGATAATGGATTTAATTGACGGCACGAGAAAGAGAAGGATGATGTGTGTTTCCGGGCGTGTGGGTGATGTTCTGAGATTTGGAAGGGAGCAGCCAGCAAGGGAATCAGAGAGTTTGACTTCTGGTCGTCTTGCATCTGGGTGGAACGTCTTTGGGAGACTCAGGAAGAGGGACCACGGATGCAGCAGTCCTGGACTCAGACACCTGAGAACTTGGCATACCAATGGTGTACAGTGGTGGGCTGGTGAGAACATTCTTTCCAGAGAAAGAGTGTGGAAATATTGAAAGGAGTCCCAGAGCTGATCTGGACCCATGATCAGCTGAGAGATTTGGGCCAAAACCCAGGGGAACGAGGCAACTCAGATGCCAATAAGAAAAAAAAAAAAAGAGGGGGTAGGCGGTCCTACAGGGAGAGGCAAAGCCACATGAGATCATGTGGAGCTGATTTATGACCCTGATGAGTTAGAGGACAGAGGATGGATCGGGAAGACATCCGCAGGGGTGAGGATGGGAGATGCACTGTGTGAACAGCTCCGAGTGTAAGCAGGGAGAGCAGCTGGAGAGGTAACTGGGCACAGGAGCAGTGTGTGACTAGCTTTGGTCTGTGCTAAGGAGAATTAGCACGTCTGTATGCCAGGGATGAGAGGGTAGCCATGTAGACAGGGAGAGAGAAAAGGTGACGGAGTGAAGAGAACTGACAGACACCCCAACTGGTCTTCAGCCCACATTCCTAGGAAGTTTCTGGAAGGACTAAAGGGATGATGTCTCTCATGGCCTCAAGACATTGCAGTATTGTGTCCCCCTGCCCCTGCGATGGGATCAACTGGCCCCAGAAGGAGAAACTCGGAGGAAGGGGAAGGAGAGCTGTGAGAGTTGGGAAATGAAAGGAGGAAGCAGATTCGGGGTAAGCAGCTTTCTGCCCTCACGGGGTAGCTGAGGTCAGATGACATGGGGGAGGAGTGCTCTCTCCTGCCCTGGGAGCCTCGGGCTTGCTTGGTTCAGAGCTCACAGCCTTCAACTCCCCCTGAGGTCCTGAGCCACGAAGGGCTGTGTGATTTCAGAGGACTCAGGCAAAATTTGAGCATCCTCCTCCCTCCGACTTGGGACTATGTCCTGATTGGGAGACAAGAGCCCAGGAGAGGGGAAGAGAGGAAGGCTTGCCCTCACAGTCTTGATTCACTCTCCCAGGCATGAGATTTGATTAACAGCCTTTTAACACGCACGGCAGCAAACGTTAATATTTGCCGCCGGATTGTCTAGCCCCCTTTTAAATTCATCTACAATGTTAGGCTCTTTGACCCCTAGAGGTAAGGATGCCACAGGCTGACTTCATGCCACTTAATGCTGCTCTGTCCTCTATAGCACGTCCCTTTAAACAAATGGTGTAAGAACAGAGCCAGGCCAGGTTCCCGGGAGTCAATACTGTATTTCACCGAAGCTCCTGTCTGCTTTATGAAAGGCAGCTAGCAAGGATCTTTCAGTCTCCGTTTCTTCCTTCACTTAGCCCTCCACACACGAGACACATTTTAAAAAGTAATTAACTTTAGTTGTTGTACAAAAGGTATGTCATTTTTGTTGTGATTGGTAGCCTACCAAGAATATTAAAAGTAAAAACTACTGGACTGGAGGAGGACTCAACAGTTAAGAATACTGGGGTTCAATTCCTAGTGCCTACGCGGAGGCTGACAACCATCTCTAACTCCAGTCCCAGAGGATCTGACGCCCTCCTCTGGCCTCTGCAGGTACTGTACATACATGCAGGCAAAACACCCACAAAATAATAAAACCAATTTTAGAAGTAAAAATATCTACCAAAGACCGTTGGCTAATATTACCTTAAATATCTTTCTCTGTTCCTTCAAAATTTATTCATACACCAGAAAGAAATCCATCTTTTTCTGGGCTTTGAGTCCACTGTTAGAGGTGGTCCTTACGCTCATCCTGAGGACCATTTTCTAACTTCTGTGTGGTGGGGAGCTTGGAAGCAGGACCTGAGACCATTGGTTGAAGGAAGAGGAGTCCCAAACACCAAAAGCAGGAGTCATCCCTCGGCTCTGTTCGCTGGGAGTGCCACAGCCCATCTTCACTGCCTGCTGGTAACATCCTTGATTGCCTTCACTCTTTGAGCTCTTGACAAGGAGTCGCTTTTGAAGAGTGTTCGCTCTCTGCTCTCCTCCCTGCCCACTCCCGCCCACACGGAGGCCACACTTTTCCACGGGGGCTTTCCCCACTCCCGTTCAATGACTCCCGACACGGTACCTTCACTCCGTCAAGAGGTGATTTTAAAATGTTCTGTGCTACCAACACGTCTTCTCTCAAGCTGAAGCAGTGCCCTTATCTTGCTTTACATGGCACTTGTCACACTGCCTGGTCTAAGCCAGACAATGGTGGCCCAGAAACAAATAACAGCTAAATGTCAACTGCGGAGCCACTCACGGCCAGGCTGCCTTTGGAAGGCATCCTGCAAACTAAACTCTGGACAAAAATAAAAGGCGACGCTCAAGGGGAAGCTGATGGCGCCCCACAGCGTGAGGGAGGACTTGACCGCTGTCTCTTATCATCTCTTTAGGTTTCGGAGTCGTGCCAACACCCCCAAACTTGTATACCGCTTGGAGCTGTTTGCTTTGTGAGAGCTGAGACGAAGAGGAGAATGGCTTGTCTCCATCTCGGCGGAGACAGAAACTTAGAAGTCATGGCTCAAGTTGAGGTTTGTTACACGTTTTCCAAACACTAAAAAGACATTAAAACCAGTGTGGCTATATGAAATCTTTTCATTACATAAACATGTAATGAAAAGAAGTGATTTTGTGATAAGCATTTAAAAATATATAAAGATAATATCTATGGTTTATGATGCTCCTGCTATTTTGACTAGCGGTTTTATTTCTTGGTAAATTAGGTTAATATTCAAGGTCCATTCGGGGTATCAGCTTGAAAAATTAATGTCTCGGTGTTAACACAAGAAAAACCAAATCTCATTTTGTAGGTTTCTTTGCTTCCAATGGCTGGAATCAACATGTCTAGCCATTCACACACCACTTCTCGGGTGTCAGCATAATGGCGTTTGTCCTCCTAATATTTATTGCAGGCTTACTGGGCCAGGCGTTGTTCTGACTGCTTTGGCGGACTAGTTTAGCCTTTGTGATAATGCTGTGGCTACTCCCTATAGTTCGATGAGGAAACTGAGACCCAGAGGGAGCCAATCATCCAAGGTCATAGTGGTGAAATGCCTTTCTAGATCCTAGGCTCAGTCCCAGCCCTGCCTCCATGGTGGACTCCTGCTACGGTTGAGGAATAACCCAAGAAAGCACAGGCACACGGAGAAAAGTTGAAATTGCACAACCCAGCCGGAAGAGGTTGATGTCTGAAGCAGGGGCGAGGCCAGATTTGGAGGCAGATGTCCCAGTTCTTCCTTGATCTGACTGGGCACCTCAGCCCTGCCCCGGCAGCCACAGGAGTCTGGGACAGGGGTGGCACTTGTCATTTTATTTAGCCAGTATTTAGATGTTGATGTGAGAGACAGTGGGGGTTGGGGGAGTGTCATACTAATGCAGAGTGCTTGTAATGTGAAGCCCCAGAAAGTCTGTAATTCAGTGTTACTCACTTAAGTTTTTTTTGAACCCAGGACCAAACTTGAATGCAAAACCTGAAATTTAGATGACATTTTCCGGTATGATTTCTTAGAGCAAAACAAAAGGAAATGGAAAAAAACTCCATCTAAATATGTATGTGTATATATTTGTTTATTTATTTACAAGCAATATTTACTTCCATGCAAAGTCTCTGGGGATGGACCTGTCCCAGTCGGCATACCCAGGGTATTTTCCCAGGATGCTCAGGGCATCCTCCCCCACCCTAGTGTGTCCTCCCTGAGGGTCTTCCCCAGACATCAGGACAGATGGCAGCCTTCACTTTTCCTAATTCTGAATCCGGCAACATCTTTACTTTCTCTCCAACTTTGAGGTTGTTTGATGGAGCTGCCTAATTTCCCTTCCAAACTCATACGCTCTCATTTATCTATTTCCCTGGGATCACTGTCCTCCTCTCACAGTCAGATTGAGTTAATCAATTCTACTCTCATCTGCTCCCCACTTGATTAAATCCTAAATTTTATCATCAAAGTATTTTCAGGAGATAATACATTATAAAAGTTAAAGTAATATTTAATTAACACCATAATGTGTTCATAATTGCATCTCCCATAAAGTTCTTTACACTTATAGAATCCTCATCAAAATCAAAGTTTGAATACTCCACCACACAGTTTCTAAAATATAATATGGTGGACTTCTAGGTAAAGAATTTTGTTTTATAAGCCGTCTTCATTACATGAAGCCAGGAGAAATGATATTACTGATCAGTATTACTGTATTCCAGACAACACAAAATACAGAATGGTGTTCATGATCTCTGTAGCAATTTGTACTTGATGCTGGGAAACAAGTTTCTATAATTATGGTAACTAATTAATTAAACTAATTACATATCGTGTGGTTAGTATACAAGTCTCTATCATGTTAGTCTGTGATAAAACCACAAGCTTCATTATCACTTAAGCCAAAAAGTCCCAGACAACAATTTCTTAAAGCATTCCTTTAGATCAAAATGCTTCTGCTCTATGTGGACAAAGAGCTTATTTGCCTTTGAACATGTTGGTGTGGCTTCTGGAAACAGCCTGAAGGTCTTTACACTGCACCATGGATTTGCCCAAATCAATTTGGCCCTTTAGACAACCCCGAGGGTCAAGGCAATAAGAAAATATCAAATTGGCCAAAAATTGCTTAATCAACTTGAGGCAAGTCAACCACATGGCTAAACCCATCAAGCCGGCCCAGGCGTATGGACAGCGGACAGCATTCATTTAAATCCGGACAGAAGAGGAGCTGACCTTCCCATTACCGCAAATGACAGCAGCGTGGGCCAGACGCCAGAGAACTGCAGAAACGCACCCAAGCCCCTCACCTAACCCAGGGGGAGACCCAGCACAGGAGTATCATAAGGTGGTCCTCAGCTCCACTCCCTCTGGGGCACCGACAAGCCCAGGCCTGCCGCAGGAGCATCTTTTGATGCACAGGAGCTTGTGGCTAAGAGGAGGGGACCGACTGGGGCATACAGCGCTTGCCGCCCAAGCATGAGAGCCCGAGGTAGGATACTATCTGGGACCCGCGTGAAAACCAGGTGAGGTGGTGGGCGCCTGTCACCCCAGTGCTGGCGAGTGGAGACTACGGGATTCTGTGTGCTTGCTGGCCAGCCGGTCTATCCAAAACTGCAAACTCCGGGTCCGGTGACAGACCTTGCCTCAAATATAAAACGGAGGGGGCTGGCAGGATGGCTGAGCCGGTAAAGACACGTGCTGCCAATCCTGGTGCTCCAAGTTCAATCCCAGGATTCCATGTGGTAGGAGGAAGAACTGGCTCTTGAAGGTTGTGACCTTCATGGCACAGTGCACACGTGGGAACACAGAGAGAGAGAGAGAGAGAGAGAGAGAGAGAGAGAGAGAGAGAGAGAGAGAGAGAGAGAGAGAGAGAGGAGAGAGAGAAATAGAGAAATAGAGAGAGAGACAGAGAGAAATAAAATAAGTAATTCTTTTTGAAACAGGGAGAGAGGCATCTGTCAATACTGACACCTCTCTTCAGGGGCGATGTTTCTAACAAGTGTTCTTTCCTCTTGCCCGGTTACAATTCCACCGCCATTATCTGTGGTCTCAGAAATGGTCACACCTGTTGACACTCAACCGTCTCAACAAAAGCCCTGAGACACGGCGGCAGGAAGAACCTTTGAATTTGTTTGTGCTTTTAGCTATTTCTGAGGGAAAGGTGCTATCCCAGCAATCCATTAACGCCACACACTATTTGCAACAAGGCTAAAAGTCTGTCATAGAAAAGCGCCACCTGTAGCCACTCTGAAAGGAAAGTCCTTGGCAAACAATAGCCTGAATGAGCCGGTTTAATCAGGCTGGAGTCAAGACCACTGAGACATAAATTAAGCATTCATCCTTGAGTAGCAGCCAAAACCCCCATAATCCCAATTAATCCCATTTTGTGTGGGTGCCCTTGGGCCAAGGGCAGAGGGGAAGCGAATTTGCACGCTCTGGTTCCGCATCAGCTCTTACCTCTACAGGGGGTGGGTCAGTAATAAAGGAGTGTACCTAAGCCAGTGCACTCCTCCGGAGGTGATGTGGTGGCACTCCGAGCCCTCCCCCGCCCTGTGATCTGTCAATGAAAACTTACTTCAAGGGCACCCTCCACTTCCTGAGAGTCAAATGCTTACGATCTGTTGAAGACAGATATGATACTATTTCTTCTCCCTTTGTTTGTACAACTGAATTGACTTCCTATCGTCTACTTCAGTAGCCACATAGGATGAACGAAACGCTCTACAAATCTTCCGGAAACTCGTCTCGGCCCATTCCTATTCTGATCTGGTAGAAAAGTTGACAAGTTTTCCAGAACTGGGAAACAGCCCTCTGCAGAGTGGGTCTGAGACTGCACAGGGGGTCTGAGACTGCACAGGGACCCTGCTCCTTGTGGGAAGGAGTGGGGTGGGGTCCGATCCCCACAAACTCATACTAACTTGTGCTGCAGACTCCAGTGCCCAGGCTCACAGGGTCCCTTCTTTACCGGAAGCCCTATCTAGACATCAGCTGAGTGGGCAAGGCTATGGGGCGGGAGCTGAGGTGTGGATGATTGCCACTGACTGGCTGCTGGCCACCTGGGTCTCCTCTCCACCTTTTTGTATACCAACAGGCCCTGTCTCCAAGATTTCCTTGCGGCTGGTCAGTCAGGTGATCAGGACTAGGCTTTCTCCTGTAGAACTCGAGCCCAGGCGACACGTGTCAAATATGGATGTATATATGGATATATATGAATATATATGGATATATATATGGATATATATGGATATATATGGATATATATGGATATATATGGATATATATATATATATATATATATATATATATATATATATATATATATATATATATATATATATGGATATGCTCCTCCAGTCCACCGTTTTCCACTTTCTGGTTGACAGAAATGGAGGTGCCTCTCCAATTCTGAGTTCCTTCTGGAAGTCACATTTTAACGGTGGCGGTGTCCGAATTAACCTGGGTCCTGGAATGACAGCCAGGAGCAGAGTTCTTGAGTAGAGGGGAGAGAATTTGCACAAGCTGGTTCCATATCCACTCCTGTCTTTACAGGAGTTTGTAATAAAGGTCTACAGAGCAACGTTTGGTGAGCAAAACAACATTGTCATTGCGCCGAGCATGACATGATTGGCTGTTTATGTTTACTGATATGTTTACTTATGTTGGCTGATATGTTTCCTCCAGCCTGGCCCACCCTAACCAGTGAGGCTCAAAACAGTAGCTTGCTGGAGAGTTGTCTCGGAGCAGGTAAGAGCACTGGCTGCTCTTCCAGGGAACCCAGGTTCAATTCCCAGCACCTATAAGGCATCTTACAACTGTCTGTAACTACAGTTTCAGGGCATCCGATACAATCTTCTGGCCTCTGAGGGTACCAGGTAGGTACATGGTGTACAAACATACATGGAGGCAAAATACATGTACACATAAAACAAAAACAAGCAAACAAAATTCAGCTTCCTGACCCCTTGAACCACAATATTCTCTGACTGGAAGTCAGGGAAGGAAGTAGAGCCAGAGTGGCTAGTGTTCCTCAGTCCAGCCTCACGCCTGAGGAGGATCCTGCTGTGCTCAGAGCGCCCTTCTAAACTGTCTCTGCCTCACTGTGCTTTACAGTGCAGAAGCTCTTCAGTTCTTGGCATGGGGGTAGGAAAACTCTAGGCTCCGAGGAGACCTCTCCATTTGGAGACCCAGGCCTTTGTGGTCCTAGTGCGTTAGTACAGCAATTTCCTCCAAACTAAAACAGTCCCTCCAGGAAGGAGGAGGGGGGCTCCCGGGACTCAGAAAATAAACTTCACGAGTCTTTACACTATTACTGAGGGCCCCTCCCCAAAGCTTACGGAAGCAATGAACAGCGGTTGGGGGAGCAGCTCGGAGCAGTGGAGCCGCTGAGAGGAGATGCCCTGGCCTGTGGAGCTGCCTCCAAGTGATGCAGAGCATTTCTGGTATGTAGCTTTTGAGAGTCAACCTGTGCTTTTCAGAGATGTGACTGCGTTTGAGCCACCTCTGCCCCGAAAGAAACCCCAGAAAAAAACTCACTGGTCAACCAACTCAAACTTTGACAGTGTTGTTACTGCGGTCTGTCCTGAGTTCTCTGTGTAGGGGGAGTAATGGGTGTGTTATGTCTCCCCAGTAAGTCTCACACAACCTGGTGTCTGCTGGGTTACTTGTATCAGAGACCCAGGAATCAAGCTTGGTGAGAGCAATGGAGAGGAAGCCCTGACCTGGGGCTGAGAAGAAATCTGCATGCATCTCACCTCTGGGAAGCCAGAAAACCCCGCAACTTTCCACTCTCAAATCAAATTGAGATCCTGAGAGCCTGTGGGCTCTTGTATTAACGGCAATGAGTTCTTGTCACTTGAAGTCTCTGTTAAATGAAGAACGTCAAGTTTAATTTCAGAATTTCAGTTGTTTAAATAAATTTGTTAAAAAGAAATAAAATAATGTCTCCTGTTATATTTATCTTTGAAGATCCTAAGCATAAATTTGTTTAGAAGACAAAACAGAAAAGAGCATTAACATGCTCAGGACCAATATTCTGAAGAGATTGGATTTAGGGACTCTAATTAGCACTGAGAGCAGGACAAATGGGACATTAAGCACTTTGATCAGTGTTAAGTTTAAAGAAAAACCACCTGTGTTTCAAGTGGGTCCTGCTGTCTTCACTGAGAGAAAGAAAAGCTAATAGGGAAGCAGTTCTCAACCTCCCTAATGCTGGGACCGTTTAATACAGTTCCTCGTGCTGTGGTGACCCCCCCAACCAAAAAATAATTTCATTGCTACTTCATAACTATAATTTTGCTACTGTTAAGAATCGTAATGTAAATATCTGATATGTGACCCAAAGGGGTCGCGACCCCCAGGCTGAGAACTCCTACTGTAGGATGATTCGGAAGAACTAGCCTGTTAACAGTAAGGTGGGGAGTGCAGGTAGGAGCTTCCTTTACACACAAAATGATTCCTTAGGGAGAAAACAATCCTCCACTTAAGCTCAGCCATGACCTTGTCTAAGGCTTTTAGAGTTTTAGTTCTTGGTTATGAAAGGACTGAGCAGATGCCATAACAGGCTGCTCAGTCTTCTCTCAGAGATCAGGCCTCAATTTCAGTTTCCTGAGACTTAAGCAAGCAGTTTCTGGGAGGGCCATGAACAAAAGACATAGTCCTTGCAGTAGCTCCCTTTCTGCACGTACTCTGACTGCTCAAGGTTCAGCCAGCTGTTTACTGTCTGGGACCCCTCACCAACTTAGAGCTATGTGCATGGGTCAATGTGAATGTGCAAGGCCAGCCAGTCTCCATGGTAGCTCAAGGACAAAGTCTGGGACTTGTCCAGGCCTGCCCAAAAATGATAACTGTAACCCTCAACCAGTAAATTCAAAGGTTACACAATCTCACCCAATCATATGACACCAAGGCTTGTACTACCCTGCTTGTGGTTTTTCTCTTTAAAATCCCCCTACCCTGAGAGCTCAGGGCCGTCCTCCTTCACCTGGCTAGCCAGTGTGTTGGACACAGACCAAGCCGGAGCTTGCTTGTTATCAATAAACCCCTGTGTGTTTTGCATCAGATATCAGCTCTGTGCTGGTTTTGCTGGGGGTGGGGGGGGCAGGTCTCGTGACTTGGTCACAACAGTTAGAAGTTAGAAAGCAACAGGAGGCAGTATGCTTCCACAGATACCTCAGATCCCCCAGAAAAGTAACCCAATTTGAGCTGAAGTTCTTCTGGCTTTTACTTGTGTGTGCTTTGTTTTGCCCACAATGACCTTGAACTCAGGATCCCCCATGCTTCAGCTTCTAATTGCTCAAATTAGAGGTGTACACTGCTACTCTCAAGTCCCAGGCATCTCCCACCATGACTGGTGGGATACATGGCTGGCAGTTTCTTTAAAAATTGCTCAGTATATTAGACACTGGGTACTTATCTCAAATAAAAAAGTACTTCTGTACAGACAAAAAGTTGTATGAATTTTTCACAGCAGCTTTCATAGTAATAGCAAAACCCCCAATAACAACAAAAATGTCCTATTAGAAGTGATTGATTAAAAAAAAATAGTGGTATATCCATACCATAATATTCTACTCAGTAACAAAGAGAAACCAACTCTTGATCCATGCAGAAACTTGGATATCATCTTGATTGATAAAATTGGTCACCAAAACAACTTTGACTGTATTGATTCATATCTGATTCCGTGGCTTTCTCAAAATGGCAATATTATCATAGAATGAAGAACACATTAGTGGTTCTCAAGGATTAGAGATGGTGTGAGAGGAAGGAGGTTGGTATGTACAAAATAAGACTTCGCATGGCTCAAGTCATTCTTTTTGCCTGAGTGTATGTGTGTGTGTGTGTATGTGTGTGTGTGTGTGTGTGTGCATGTGTTTGTATGTGATGAGCATATGTGTGTATGTAGTGTGCATGTATTGTGTGGTGTACATGGGAACATATGTGTGTGCTGTGAGTGTGGAGGCCAGACATTGACATCAGGTACTGTCTTTAATGGCCTTCCATGCTGTTAACTGAGACAGGAGCCTGTCTTGCTGAACCCAGAGTTCACTGATGCAGCTCGCCTAGCTAGCCAGCTTGCCCCAGGGGTCTCCTTCCCCTACTTCCTGATGCTGGTATTACAGGCTGGCCTCCACGCACCTAGCCCTTACTGGGTGCTGGAGAGCCAAACTCAGGTCCCCACATCTGCAAGCATTTTGCTGGCTGATTCACCTCCCAAGTCATAGCACAAGTCATTTCCTAACTGCAATTTGAATTATGTCCAGTTCTTCATTTTTGTTTGTGCTAAATATTTTTTGGAAAGGAGTGACCAGGGCCACATTCAGAGTGATGGAAATGCAACATGTGTTTTCCCACATGGAGGAAGAGGTTGGATGGTATCTTTGGAGAAGCTTTGAAAGTGACCTGGGTGCTCTGGAAGAAGATGATATCTTGGCAGTGGGAGAGAGACACAGGATCTCTGCTTCTATTTACTGCACATCTGCATGTAAGCACCAAGCCTTCTCTCAGCCCCAATTTTAGAGTAGATTTCCTTCCTTCCTTCCTTCCTTCCTTCCTTCCTTCCTTCCTTCCTTCCTTCCTTCCTTCTTTCATCCCTTCCTTCCTTCTTTCCTTCCTTCCTTCCTTTTGCTTTCTTTCTTTCTTCTTGTGTGTACACATATGTGTGCAGGTGTAAGTGTGTGTGTGTGTGTGTGTGTGTGTGTGTGTAGACAAGAGGTCAACACTGGATGTCTTTCTCGGGTGCTTTCTACCTTATTTTGAATAAGAACTCTCATTAAACCTGGAGCTCACCAACTGACTAGAGTGTCTGCCAGCAAGCTCTAGGAATCCCCCTGTCTCCACTTCCCCAGCATTAGAGTTTTTTGTTTAGGTCTTAGGGATCTGTACTCTGATCCTCCCACTTGCACAGCCGGCACCTTACCTAGGAGCCATCTTACCTTACCTTAACCTTGGGTAGGTTTCATCATGCAAATGATTGATTGGTTTCATAGTATCAATATATCTTTTATACATTAGTAAACAGAAATGTGGAGATGCATCCTATGAACAGTGAGCCCTATAACCACCAACCCACACTGGTTAGATAAACTAGCTGCATTAGTGAGCTTGGAGTTCAGGGAAGACCTTCCCTCTGTAAATAAAAGTGGAAAATAATTGAGAAAGACATGTGATGTCAACACTCACATGCATACATGTGCACCCCTGTATGTATGTCCACAAACATGTATAACACACACACACACACACACGTGCATTCATGTGCACACAGAACTAAATTTCACGCACAATAATGATACCCTCCTAAGGATGAAGAGAAAGAGGAAGAGTTGGGGATACAGTTTCATCTCTTTTTTTAACGTGGCAAAATACTGACATACTAAATCTAAGTAGGAGTTGCATGTGTGCTAGTTATACTGTCATGTGAACTGTTTGAAGTATTTTATCAATAAAAAAATTTTTAATGGGGGTCAGTCAGGTAAAGGCACTGACTTTTTACCAAGCCTAACTACCTGAGTTCAATCCCATGGTGAAGACTCTCTCTCTCTCTCTCTCTCTCTCTCTCCTCTCCTCTCTCTCTCTCTCTCTCTCTCTCTCTGTCTCTCTCTTTGTCTCTGTCTCTCTCTGTCTCTCTGTCTCTGTCTCTCTGTCTCTGTCTCTCTGTCTCTCTCTCTCTGTCTCTCTCTGTCTCTCTCTGTCTCTCTCTCTCTCTCTGTCTCTCTCTCTCACACACACACACACACACACACACACACACACACACACACAGAGTAATTTTGTTTTTGTTTTTTGAGATGGGGTTTCTCTGTGTAACATCCCTGGCTGTCCTGGAACTCTCTCTGTAGGCCAGGCTGCCCTCAAATTCAGAGAGATCCACCTGACTCTGCCTTCCAAGTGCTGGAATTAATTAATTATACAGTGTGATTTTAAGTTAAAAAAATAATGAGAAAAATTTTAATTCCTTGCTCTAGCCTCAGTTCTTCAGGCTGACATCATTCTGAACTTACCCTTGAATGGGCCTTACTGTTCTCTTCTCTGTATGCACACATTTTATTCCCTTTGTCTTCATTAGGTAAATATTCCATTCTCTGTCACTTGAGCTAAGAACATTTTGTCCAACCCAGGTAGATCAATTTTCAGTTCTTACCTTTATCCCAGTGGACTGACCATCTCTTCATTATATTTTGAATGTACAATTGGTATCAAATCTTAAGTTCATAGTATAGGAAACCAACATCACTCTAGACCTCTAGACCATGAATCCTTTGAGGACCCAAAAGTATTTTTTATCTTAAGGCTCAGCAAGTGGTTGATGAATGAAATACAACCTATGGCCATTGGTTAAATGTCTCTAGTTTTTGCAAACTGAGCAGGGTGTGCTCTGACCAGAAAAGGCTATATATAGCCTTCCCTCCAAGGCAAGTGAAAATGTAGTTATAAATGAGTATGTTGAAATTCCTTTAAAACATTTATTTGGGTTAGAATTGTATCACTTGCAAATGAGCAACCACCTGTAAGATGTTGTACACAGGATGAGGGAGTGCCTAAGAGCTGGCTGGTGGTGGTCACTATGTTGCCACAGTGTGTTGTGAGGGGAAACGAATTACCTTACTTAAGAAGCTGCATCAGAGAGATGAGCTAAAGGAAACTGGGAACAAGTCCTTACCCATTGGCTTAACAGCTAGAGCCACCTAGAGTCCCGAATCCTAAAGACCCTACCACTGAGATCTGCTGCTTTATTGTCACCATGACAAAAGTACCTTAACAGAAACAAGTTAAGAGATAAAGGAATTCTTTTGGCTCACAGTTTCAAGAGATTTCAGCTCACCATGGCAGGGAAGGAATGGAAGCAGGAACAGCAGGATTAGTGGGAGTGGGAAATGGCTGGTCATCCTGAGCAGGCTGAATTAAAGACTAGGCTGGACTCAGGCTGGTTGAAAACCTTCAAAGGCTCACCCCCCACTACCCTACTTACACCATTTAGACCCCAAACCATATCATAACAAAAGAACGAAGAGAGGGGCTGAATCCAGTAATAGTCACCCTGGAATGACCCGGGACAGCCCTTTTAAGATGCCATTTGGGTTTTGTGTTGGAGGATGGTCCCCAGCAGAAAGACTGCATTGCTGCATCACTTGCATTTATAAACAACCAAGGCAGAGTTGGTGAGGAAAGAAAGTGAACGAGTGAGTGTGGAACACACACCCAGAAACAGTAAAAC